>NC_057717.1:45774248-45792873 GCF_004010195.1 Chiloscyllium plagiosum | reverse complement strand
CACACAATCACACACACACACACACACACACACACACCCGCCAGAAACAATACTTACAGAGAGGAACAGGTGGAGATCATTCAACACACTGACCATGCCCCGGTATTCGATATACTCATGGCTGACTGAACACTTCAATGTCTTTTCCCAGCCCATCTATAAAACTGTCATATATTATGAAACAGATATTTATCGATTTTATCCTTCAAAATAAAACGAATGTGACAGTGTAACTGTAGAATGGAGATTTTGTGCTCTACGCCAGTTGAGTTTCAGCAAATTCTTGGCAAAGTTTGCGAGTGAGCAGTCAGTTCTTCTCTGATTATGTTTTGAACAATGCAACTCCCTGAAAAATTGATACGAGGTGAGGATCTCCCTCTGATGAACAACAGAGACTGTATCTCCAAATGACAAGAAAAGACTATTGATCATCAGAGCGTTATTGAATCATTCAAATCTGAACTAAAGCTTGACTCTGTTGGAACGCGAACACAGCAAGTTCCAATGACACCGGAAACAAAGATGTGCTGTCCATTGTACCACAGAGCCTCCCTTAATCGTACACCAAGTTGCCCTTGCCCCATTGTGTTGAGTATCCTACCTACCATCTATTCATTCTTGCCTAACTTTCCAGGACTTGATATGTTTCCAATTACGCTCTGTCATTTCTCTTGTTAGGCTACATCCTGCTGAAATAATCTGATGACTCTTAGCTTCAACACGCCTTTAGGAAGTTCATTCCAAACAAGCAGCATTCCTTCAGTGAATGCATTCTTTCCAAATTATCCCTAAACATCCTCTCTCTCTTGCATTTAATCAATATCCCTGGTATTTATTTTTCTCTTAAGAAGTTATTCCTGTCACGCACGTCTATCCTATTCATAACTATGTGCACCTTAGTCACTTCCTCAACCATCCTTTTCTGGTTTTAAATAAACAGCCCCAACCAAGCTCGTCTATCTTCACTGTGGAAATGGTCCAGCCCAGGAAACCTCCTGGTCAATTTCCTCTGAACACCCTCTCGTGCAATCACACGCTTCCTGCAGTCTGGCGATCAGAACGGTATAAATTTCATCAATGAAAAACAGAAATGTATGAACAAAACCAACAGGTCTAGTACATCTGTGTAGAGAAAGGAGAGATAATGTTTTGTGCCTACCGATTCCTCCTTCAGCACTGATGTGGGTAGGATAAGAATGTGGAAGAAGGCAGACAGGTTGGAAAATGGTCGAACTCGATGTTGGTTCCTGAAGGCTGCACGGTCTCGACGTAGAAAATGACGTGCTGCTCTTCCAGTTTGTGCTGTGCCTTACGACAGACTAAAATGGTGGCATGGGAACACGGTGGGATGGGTTGATGTGACAGGAAAATGGAACCTGTTGATTTATGGTGGAAATAACACAGAACGATGAATGCCTTACAAATGTGTACAGAAAGCCACAAACACGGACAAGATCCTGAATTACAACAGCAGCCAGCCGAAAACACCCAATAGAAACTGCATTCGGACCCTGTTCAAAGGTTCGCAAGAAACTGCAGCAATACCAACCTGCGAAGTGAAGGAGATCACCTCTGCAGAGTATTCACCAAGAACGGACATCCACAGATCTTCATGCGCAGATGCCTAGCAGACAAACAATCAATTAGGACATGCAACGACCTAACTCATTTGCCACGCTACCTTATCGGAACTAACAGCCAGATTTCTCCCATCATTAGTGTTCATGACAACCCATAAACAGGCAACCACGCTCAGACAACAAATCACGGGATGAAAAGACCCTATACACATCATGTGCAAGACGAAAGTAATTTATAAGACTCCATGTAAAGACTTGCAGGTCAAACAGGTAGACAACTAGCATTCCCCATCTGCCAACACAAACTCGCCATGAAACTGTACGACTAGCTATCCTGAGTAGCCATACAATCAAATAATAGGGACTACAAATTCGACTGGGGCAACGCAGCGATCAGAGGACAAGCTGAACACAGTAGAGCCAGAGAATTTCTGTAAACATGGCACCCATTCAGAGACACCATGAACACACGCATTGACCTAGTCCCAATATACAGGCCACTACAACTAACCCCCGGAAGCAGCAGGAGAACCAAGTAAATTCCTGAAGTCACCATAAGCATTGCTTCATAGGAGGCGTCAAAGCAATGAAGATGTCACACAGACCGTGGATGAAACGTCTGGAAATCAACTTTCCAGCTCGAGTACCCAAGCAACAAATCTTTACACATCCCTTAAAAGCAAGAGCAATTCCCGTTGAAATTTGACAACATCCTGTTGATTACTGATGAAGGGCCCATCTCCGAAACGTCGACTGTCCTGCACCTCTGACGCTATCTGACCTGCTGTGGTTTTCCTGCATCACGACATTGATTTCCCTAAAATCTCAAAAGATCCTGTTATGTCAATCATTTATCTCACAAAAATTGTTTATTATCAATATTGCACGTAGCTATTGTTACGAAAAAATGTGTTGGCATATAGAACATAGAAACGTACAGCACAGAGCAGGGCTTTTGGCCAACGTGTTTTATACCGAGAATCAATCCGAATGTACAATACAATAACGTAACCAACGCACCCCTCAATTCACTGCTATCCATGTGCATGTCCAGCCGTCGCTTAAATGTCCTCAATGACTCTGTTGCCACCACCAAGGTTGGCAAATCATTCCATGCATTCTGAACCCTCTGCGAAAATAATTTTTCTTTAATGTCTACTCTGTACCTTTCTCCTAAAATCTTAAAAGTAAGGCCCGATGTATCCCCCATTTATGCTCTGGAGAAATGTCTCTGGCAATTGACTCTATCCAGTGGAAATACATGGTTGACAGATGGAAACGGCAGAGTGGTTTACAGCTGATTGACAGAACTCTTCCTCATAGACGTGTGTGCAGTCCAATCTGCAATAAAGTAACCTTGTGATGATATTATACTGTCTGAAGGCACGATATTTGTATGTACCACAATGGCAGAAAGAATGCTATTTTTTGATATCCATTGACTGAAGGTTCACGATTCCTTGACACCAAAATCGGTCAAACGGAGTCTTGATTAGATTACTCACAGTGTGGAAATAGACCCTTTGGCCGAACAAGTCCAAACCGACCCGCAATTCACTACTCCCTTCACCTAACACTACGGGCAATTTAGTACAGCCAATTCACTCAACCAGCACATTTTCAGACTGTAAGAAGAACCTGGAGAAAACCCATACAGACATGGGGAGAAGGTGCAAACTCTACACAGACAGTCGCCTGAGGCAGGAATTGAACCCAGGTCTCTCGCACTGTAAGATAGCAGTGATGACCCGTGTGCCACCATGCCGACGATTGTAAAGAGCACTGACTCTCAGCTCTGGAACTTAGCTGCTTCTTTCATGTTTGCAACAGGAATGTTCGAAGATCCAGAGTTGAATGATCCTTGCTAAACTGAAAATGGTATTGCAAAGCAGGATTTCACAAAGCAACGGTTACATGAAGGAATTGCTGTCTCCTTGTTATCACCAACTGGGAATAACATTTCGTCTTTTTGGTGGACAGAACGCGGATGTTCTCTGAAGCGGTCTCCCAGTCTTTGCTTCGTTTTCCCAGTGTAGATATTCAACCCCTTTGGTGGCTTGACTCTCACCCGTCCGACCTATCTCCTGCACTTCCGCCTCGTGACCTATGACGTCGCGATTGGAAGTCTCAGGGCAGTTTATTAAAGATACTTCCCTGAGGGTCCGGCTGCCCTGCATCAGGAAGCACTGGGTTGGCCAACCACTATCGGTTTACATGGGAACACATCTCCACATTAAACAGCGTCGAGGCAATCGTTCCTTCAGTCTCCGTAAAGTTCAAGACACATCAAACTGAAATTCCTCAGGTATGTTTGGAAGAATTTCTTCCAGATGTTAGCCAAATATTGCTGAGTGCACTGGGGTGAAGTTTGAACATAGATATTTTTGAAATTTTGTGATTCTAAGTGAAATCACATTTCGAAAAACAGAATTTGCGAATGTAGACAAAGTTGATCTTTACTCAGCCACAACATGTTCGAGCTGTTGCATATTGCACGACAGCAGTGGAAATCTTTTATCATCATTTTGGAACATGAATGCCACATGCCAGATGAAAATCTGAATACATCTCATGAGAATTTGCACTGCAGGTAGGAGGTAGTGGGAGTTTGCAGGTCTCATAATCCCACAAGTCGAGAGGTCAAAATTATTCACTGTTATTTGCTGGATCAGCCAGCTCTATGTGACAATGCCTATTGTAAGTGTTCCGTGCTGTGCGTTTTGATCACCTTTCTCCATCCCTTAACTTCATGTATGTGAAACAAATATCTCAAATTAGCACACTGGCCAAAATTCCACAGGTGAAGGATTGAGTGTTTTCCTATTCTCTGTCGGTCTGGTTCGAGTAATAGAAACTGTTTTCTACGGTGTGAATGAACTGGTGAAGCTAAAACACATTACGTGTGGTTTTGCCCATTTCCTGCAGCAATTAGCCACGCCAGTTCAGACATGTACGATCAGACGATCGGCATGTTGGACACACCATCAGGACACAGACGCAGTCTCCATCATTAGAACATGTATCGCCAATTGTGAATAACCTCAGAAAGATACAAGCGACAGTAAGTCGCCATGGACTCGATGGGCTGAATGGCTTCGGTCTGCACGAGTATGACGTCACGCATTGATGCTACCCCTCTCCCTGGGACAGAGCGGCTTAGAGAGAAACAGTGGCTCATTTTAAACCAAATTTCCGCGTCGGACTGTCTGCAGCCCCGCAGCTCAGGGCCGTAGGGAGACTCTCAGTGAGTGAAGGCTGTACTTGATTCCCTTCCTCTGGGACAGTTGTGGCTTTGATGTTAACTGCTGACAGGTCGGCGCAAATAAATTGATGGTTAGATCAGAAAAACACTTTCTGCAGGATTGCCTTTGTGAAGACAGATTCTGAACACAAAACTGAACTCAGAGTTTACCTGAGGGATTAGTCTCTAGTGTCCATTTCGTTATGTTTCGCCAGCTCAGCATCTTACTATGAGTCGTGCTGTATAGCACCATCCAGGAGCAGGGAGGCAGATTAGAAGCAAAAGTTCTGGAAACAATTTGCTGTTTGGAATTCCTTCACCAATGTGGAATATATTACATGCTGAGCGAATTCTCAGCTTGTCAGAAGTGGGCGCTTGCTGTCGGCAGTGGCTCATTGGTCTAGTTTTATGATTTTCTTTCAGGTGTTTGTGTCGTATCAGAATGCGAGAGATCGCAGGTGCAAATGCTGCAAGCCCCCTTATTTCTTGTAGTAGCTTTACCAAAGATGCACACTCTGGAAGGAGCTTCACTGATGATGAGGGCCACCGACGCCTGCACCCCTAATACTTCATGGAAGTGGTTTGGGAGATTTTGCCAATAGTTAGAGCTCAATCACCTCTCCTACCAGCCATCTCTCTTCTCCCACTAACCGATGGAGGCTAGAGAAGATTCCCTCTCTGAAGGGCTTAAAAGGATCAGTTCGGTTTTCATTGACTGTTCGTAACTTTCATTGTCTCTTTTTATGAGTGCACAGCCTAAAATAAATCTACAAGATTCATTAAATTCAGTTTCAAGACTGTAATGCCATTGGGAAAATGTAAGAAACAGTAATAGAAATGGGAATAAAGAGCATTTGGAAATACATTTTAAAATCAAGCAGAGTCGGCATGGTTTTGGGAAGGGGAATCGTGAATTACAAAGTTTGCTTAAACATTCATATAGGCAGATATTGGATAGGCTGTCTGCTTTTGACTAAAAGCAGATAAAATGCACCAAGGATTGTGAAGGAAGTGAGATTGAGTATAAGCTGGAGCGGGCGGACAAGTGTCAGATGAAATTTGTAACAGAGGTGGAAGAAGTGATTTATCTCGACAGGAAAGGTACAGAGAGCCAGAACAAAATAAACGAGACTTTTCTTATGTGGGGTGGGTCAGAGCAGAGACAGCAAGCTGTCCAATCACAGCAGAGAACTTGCCAGTGGAGCGACTCTGAATGGACAAAGAGGGTTACACGTTGTTTAAAAATTCTGCAGACCAACACTTATATTTAGTTCAATAGTTTAACATTTTGAGGCAACTTCACATCTACTCACACAAACCCCTCCAAACAAAATCGTGTTATCACGCAGTCTGCTATCACATGTCCATCATTCACCACCAGCTATCCACGCATAGCTATTCAATCTGCCAGACTGATCGGGTTACATTTATTTCTCTATCAATCTGAACTTTCCCTCTGGGTTCTTTCTCAACCTACCTTTTACATTTGCCCCCCCTGCCAACCTATTCCTGCATTATGAATCAACCTTTTCCTCGCTACGAACTGATCCCAGGAATGCTCCTGGAAGTCGAAACGTTCCCTGTGATTTCTCTCCAACTACAATGCCAAAACTAATGAGCATTTCCAGCAATTTCTGTTTTTCTTTCTAATTTCCAAAAGTTGCCATTCGTTTGGTTTAGTTTAATGACTCATTGATTTCCCTTGTTTCTATTGCTGCTCGCTAGTGGTAAGCGCTGATTAATGCAGCAAAAAAAAGTGAGAAATGACTTAATGTGCATTTGTTGATATGTCATTAACAGGCGATTAGCGCAGTGAGAGTGGCCAACAGAAGATCGCTTAACATTTTAAGGGACTGATAGCATTATCAACTTATTTGAAGAGAGAGATACAGAGAACAATTCCAACTTCAAAAATTAAAGCCACATTCCCAGACAGAAAATAAAGGAGCTGATCTCCCTTATCAGCACTATCTTTGCTAAGTAGCAGTCACATAACATCTGGTATACAATGTATTCTTTTTTAAACAGAGTATTTTCCACCATTTGCATACTTTTGACAAAATGAAATACTTACACGCTGAAAAAGTACATGTGGAAGCATGTGTTTTTGAAGTACAATATTGATAGTGATGAGAAATATGATGAAGGTCCCCTGTTGCAGATATTCGGCGAGTTTTTGGATGCAATGTCAGTAAGCATGATAGAGAAACAGAAAGATACCACCGGAAATGGAGATGAGAATGAGGGCGTGGAGCGACCCTTTGGCGACAGTGAAGCAATTGGTGAGCGCACGGGTCTTCTATTATGGTATAGGGGTGCGTAAAATGCTGAATCTGGGAGATCCAAAATCACCTTGCTGAGCTTCTATTGACATGGGGCAGGGAGCACTGGGGTATCAGGCTGGGAGATCCAACCTGATCAGGAGCAGCTTCGATTGATATGGAGTAAGCAGCATTGACACATTAGGCTGTGAGCTCCAACGTCACCCAGAGCAGCTTCTATTGACATGGAGCAACATGGAGCATTGGAGCAACAGGCCAGGAGCTCCAAACTCACCTGGAGCAGATTCCATTGACATGCAGGAGATAGCATTGACACATCAGGCTGGGAGCTCCAACCTCACCTGGAGCAGCTTCTGTTGACATGGATCAGGGAGCACTGGCACATCAAGCAGAGGAAAATGATCATCAGGCATTTCAATCTGAAGCAAAATCGTTTGTGGATAGAGGGAGCAGCTGTCCCAGGTGAATTTCTAAATTATAAAGAAAAATCCTGAAAATATTCAACTCGTGGGGGACCATCTGTGCAGAGATAGACGGGGGGACGGGGGGGTTCTGCCCTTTCTTATATGACTGGAAATGCACCGTGATAAATTCTGGGAAAGGCTCTTTAGCTCGTTATGCATTTTTCAATTTCTCCCAAAGGTAGCAACGGTCATTGCAGTAATCCACAACTCTGAGATTTAACGAAGTCATCCCAGAAAGCCAGCAAAATCGAGAATACTCAAATATTTATGTTTTTCAAAAAGCCACTACTCACCTCCGCTATTTTAGCAGAACCAAACACACAAGCCTACAATGTATCCTAATAACCAATCAGATTCTGCCACAATTTTACAATAGATGCCTAAGGGAAAGACCACGGAATGAGGACATGCCACAACTCAAAGGACGAGCCACACGACATACATCAAAAACATTTCCGAACTGACAGCCAGACTACTGCAACCACAAGGACTCATAACAGCACACAAACCAACAGCTACTCTCAGACAACAACTCACCAGGACGACTGACCCGATACCCAGCATGGGCAAAACCAATGTAGTGTACAAAATCCCATGCAAGGACTGCACAAAACACGACATAGGACGAACTAGAAGACAGCTAACGATCCGCATCCATGAACACCAACTAGCCACGAAACGACATAACCAGCTATCCCTAGTAGCCATACATTCAGATGGCAAGCAACATGAGTTTGACTGGGACAACCCTACTATTATAGGACAAGTCAAATAGAGAACAGCTAGGGAATTCCTCGAGGAATTGCACTCATCCACAGATTTCTATCAACAAGCACATCGACCTGGACCCAATATACCAGCCACTGCAGCGGCCAGCTGGAAATCACAGCCGGAAACATCACAGAAACGCTTCACAGGAGGCTCCCAAGCCCTGATGATGTCACCTAGACAGGGGACGAAAAGTCTGCTACACAAATTCCCAGCTCGGCTAACAGAACCACAACGTATCTTTATCATACAACGTTAAGGAAAATCCTAAAGCGTTTTTTTTCGTAGATAAGGAACAAGATGGTAACTACAGAGAGGGTTAGACAACTCAAGGACAAAGGATGAAAGGCATGTATTGGATCAGAGAAAATGGATTAATTTCTTATTGAGTATTCACGAGGAGAGGGACCTGACAGATGTTAAGGCTAAGGATGGATATCTGATTGCAAATGACCTAGTCAGCATGAGGGGTTAGGACGTGTTGGGTATTATCAAAAACATTAAGGTTGACAAGTCCCAGGTCAAGATGGGATCTATCATATGTTACTCAGGGAAACGAGAGAAGAAATAGCTGTGACCTTAACAGATATGTTTGTAGAATTCATGAACATTGGTTAGGTCCCGGAGAATTGTTAATGTTGTTTTTTTTCATAAGTACCGCAGGGATAATCCAGGTAATTATGGACTGGTGAGACTGACGTTAGTGATAATGAAGCTGCTGGCGAAGATGCAAAGGGATAGCATCTATTTCCATGTTGAACAAAACGGGCTTGTCGTTGATTTGCAATACAGTCTTGTGCAGGCATGATTATTTCTTAGAAATCTACTAGAATTATTTGAGCAATTGACAAAGTTAATTGATCGTGGAACAGCTGTCGATGCCATGTGCAAGTAATTTAGTAAGGCATTAAATAAGTTACCCCATGGTAGACTGATGAAGAATGTGAAGGCGCATGGAGTGCAGGGTGTAATAGGTGGGACCCAGGGAGATAGTGAGGAAAGAGATCGATCTGACACTGGTACAGCTGAGAACAGAAGTGAGTCAAACAGTTAGGGCAGGTAGGGACAAGGTATGACTAATAAATTAAACTGCATTTATTTCAATGCAAGGGGCCTAACATGGAAGACAGATGAACTCAGGGCATGGTTAGGAACATGGGACTGGGATATCATAGCAATTACGGAAACATGGCTCAGGGATGGGCAGGACTGGCAGCTAAATTTTCCAGGATACAATGCTCCAGGAAGGATAGAAACCGTGGCAAAAGAGGAGGGGGAGTCGCATGTTTGATAAGGGATAGCATTACAGCTTTTCTAAGGGAGGATATTCCCGTAAATGCATCCAGGGAAGTTATTTAGATGGAACTGAGAAATAAGAAAGGGATAATCACCTTATTGGGATTGTATTATAGACCCCCTAACAGTCAGAGGGAAATTGATAAACAAACTTGTAAGGAGATCTTACCTACCTGTAAGAATAATAGGGTGGTTATGGTAGGGGATATTAACTTTCCAAACATCAACTGTGACTGCCATAGTGTTAAAGGTTTAGATGGAGAGAAATTTCTTAAGTGTGTACAAGAAAATTGTCTGATTTAGTATGTTGATGTACCTACTAGAGAAGGTTCAAAACCTGACCTACTCTAGGGAAATAAGGCAGCGCACGTGACTGAGGTGTCAGCGGGGGAGCACGTTGGGGCCAGTGAACATAATTCAATTCGTTTTAAAATCGTGATTGGAAACGATCGACCAGATCTAAAAGTTGAAGTTCTAAATTGGAGAAAGGCCAATTTTGACGGTATTAGGCAAGAACTTTCAAAAGGTGATTAGGAGGTAGATGTTCGCAGTTAAAAGGATGGCTGCAAAATGGGAAGCTTCAGAAATGAGATAACAAGAATCCAAAGAAAGTATATTCCTGTCATGGTGAAAAGGAAGGGTGGTAACTGTAGGGAATGCTGGATGACGAAAGAAATTGAGGGTTTGGTTAAGAGAACGAAGGAAGCATATGTCAGGTATAGACGGGATAGATTGAGTAAATCCTTAGAAGAATATAAAGGAAGTAGGAGTATACTTAAGAGGGAAACCAGGAGGGAAAAACGGGGACATGAGATAGCTTTGGTAGATAGAATTAAGGAGAATTCTAAGGGATTTTACAAATATATTAAGGACAAAAGGGTAACTTGAGAGAGAGTCCCAGGTGAATTTGTAAATTATAATGAAAAATCCTGCAAATATTCAACTCGTGGAGGACCATCTGTGCAGAGACAGACGGGGGGAATATTTAGTTTCTGCCCTTTCTTATATGACTGGAAATGCACCGTGATAAATTCTGGGAAAGGCTCTTTAGCTCGTTATGCATTTTTCAATTTCTCCCAAAGGTAGCAACGGTCATTGCAGTAATCCACAACTCTGAGATTTAACGAAGTCATCCCAGAAAGCCAGCAAAATCGAGAATACTCAAATGTTTATGTTTTTCAAAAAGCCACTACGCACCTCCGCTATTTTAGCATAACCAAACACACAAGCCTACAATGTATCCTAATAACCAATCAGATTCTGCCACAATTTTACAATAGATGCCTAAGGGAAAGACAACAGAATGAGGACATACCACACTCAAAGGACTAGCCACACGACATACGCCAAAAACATTTCCGAACTGACAGCCAGACTACTGCAACCACAAGGACTCATAAGAGCATGAGCGGCATGGTGGCACAGTGGTTGTGGGCGGCTTGGTGGCACAGTGGTTAGCACTGCTGCCTCACAGCGCCGGAGACCCGGGTTCAATTCCCACCTCAGGCGACTGACTGTGTGGAGTTTGCACGTTCTCCCCGTGTCTGCGTGGGTTTCCTCCGGGTGCTCCGGTTTCCTCCCAAAGTCCAAAGATGTGCAGGTCAGGTGAATTAGCCATGCTAAATTGCCCGTAGTGTTAGGTAAGTATGTGTAGGGGTATGGGTGGTTTGCGCTTCGGCGGGTCGGTGTGGACTCGTTGGCCCGAAGGGCCTGTTTCCACACTGTAATGTAATGTAATCTAATCTAAAAAAAGCACAGAAACCAACTCTCAGACAACAACTCACCAGGACGACTGACCCGATACCCAGCATGGGCAAAACCAATGTAGTGTACAAAATCCCATGCAAGGACTGCACAAAACACTACATAGGACGAACCAGAAGACAGCTAACGATCCGCATCCATGAACACCAACTAGCCACGAAACGACATGACCAGCTATCCCTAGTAGCCACTACATAGGACGAACCAGAAGACAGCTAACGATCCGCATCCATGAACACCAACTAGCCACGAAACGACATGACCAGCTATCCCTAGTAGCCATACATTCAGATGGCAAGCAACATAAGTTTGACTGGGACAACCCTACTATTATAGGACAAGTCAAACAGAGAACAGCTAGGGAATTCCTCGAGGAATTGCACTCATCCACAGATTTCTATCAACAAGCACATCGACCTGGACCCAATATACCAGCCACTGCAGCGGCCAGCTGGAAATCACAGCTGGAAACATCACAGAAACGCTTCACAGGAGGCTCCCAAGCCCTGATGATGTAACCTAGACAGGGGACGAAAAGTCTGCTACACAAATTCCCAGCTCGGCTAACAGAACCACAACGTATCTTTATCATACAACGTTAAGGAAAATCCTAAAGCCTTTTTTCGTAGATAAGGAACAAGACAATAACTAGAGAGAGGGTTAGACAACTCAAGGACAAAGGATGAAAGGCATGTATTGGATCAGAGAAAATTGATTAATTTCTTATTGAGTATTCACGAGGAGAGGGACCTGACAGATGTTAAGGCTAAGGATGGATATCTGATTGCAAATGACCTAGTCAGCATGAGGGGTTAGGACGTGTTGGGTATTATCAAAAACATTAAGGTTGACAAGTCCCAGGTCAAGATGGGATCTATCATATGTTACTCAGGGAAACGAGAGAAGAAATAGCTGCGGCCTTAACAGATATGTTTGTGAATTCATGAACATTGGTTAGGTCCGGGGAGAATTGTTAATGTTGTTTTTTTTCATAAGTGCCGCAGGGATAATGCAGGTAATTATGGACTGGTGAGACTGACGTTAGTGATAATGAAGCTGCTGGCGAAGATGCAAAGGGATAGCATCTATTTCCATGTTGAACAAAACGGGCTTGTCGTTGATTTGCAATACAGTTTTGTGCAGGCATGATTATTTCTTAGAAATCTACTAGAATTATTTGAGCAATTGACAAAGTTAATTGATCGTGGAACAGCTGTCGATGCCATGTGCAAGTAATTTAGTCAGGCATTAAATAAGTTACCCCATGGTAGACTGATGAAGAATGTGAAGGCGCATGGAGTGCAGGGTGTAATAGCGAGGTGGCTAATAGAGAACTGGCTGGGCAACAGAAGATAAAAAATTGTAATGGAAGGGATTTTCACAAAATGGAGACCTGTGAACAGTGGTGTTCCACAGGGATCCGTGACGAACCAGTGTTGTTGGTCATATACATAACAGATTTGGAGAAAGGTACAGGTGGAGATTCACAAGTTTGCAGATTGTATTAAGAATTATGGAGTAGCAGACAGTGAAGGGGCGTGTCTTTGCATTGAAAGGAATATAGATAAATTGAAAATCTTGACAGAAAAATGGCAAATGGAGTTCAATGGGAAAAGGATTCACATTTTTGGATCATTGGAATCTCTTTTGGGGTAGAAGTGACCTGTACAAGAAGGACATTTAGAAACTAAATTGGAAGAGGACTAATATACTGACAGGAAAATTTGCTAGAACTGTTTGGGAGGATTTAAACTAGTCAGGTGAGGGAGGCGGGGTGGGACCCAGGGAGACAGTGAGGAAAGAGATCGATCAGACACTGGTACAGCTGAGAACAGAAGTGAGTCAAATAGTCAGGCCAGACAGGGACAAGGGATGACTAATAAATTAAACTGCATTTATTTCAATGCAAGGGGCCTAACATGGAAGACAGATGAACTCAGGGCATGGTTAGGAACATGGGACTGGGATATCATAGCAATTACGGAAACATGGCTCAGGGATGGGCAGGACTGGCAGCTAAATTTTCTAGGATACAATGCTCCAGGAAGGATAGAAACCGTGGCAAAAGAGGAGGGGGAGTCGCATTTTTGATAAGGGATAGCATTACAGCTGTTCTAAGGGAGGATATTCCCGGAAATGCATCCAGGGAAGTTATTTAGATGGAACTGAGAAATAAGAAAGGGATGATCACCTTATTGGGATTGTATTATAGACCCCCTAACAGTCAGAGGAAAATTGATAAACAAACTTGTAAGGAGATCTCACCTACCTGTAAGAATAATAGGGTGGTTATGGTAGGGGATATTAACTTTCCAAACATCAAATGTGACTGCCATAGTGTTAAAGGTTTAGATGGAGAGGAATTTCTTAAGTGTGTACAAGGAAATTGTCTGATTTAGTATGTTGATGTACCGACTAGAGAAGGTTCAAAACCTGACCTACTCTTGGGAAATAAGGGAGGGCACGTGACTGAGGTGTCAGCGGGGGAGCACTTTGGGACCAGTGAACATAATTCAATTCGTTTTAAAATAGTGATTGGAAACAATAGACCAGATCTACAAGTTGAAGTTCTAAATTGGAGAAAGGCCAATTTTGACGGTATTGGGCAAGAACTTTCAAAAGGTGATCAGAAGGCAGATGTTCGCAGTTAAAAGGATGGCTGCAAAATGGGAAGCTTCAGAAATGAGATAACAAGAATCCAAAGAAAGTATATTCCTGTCAGGGTGAAAAGGAAGGGTGGTAACTATAGGGAATGCTGGATGACTAAAGAAATTGAGGGTTTGGTTAAGAGAACGAAGGAAGTATATGTCAGGTATAGACGGAATAGATTGAGTAAATCCTTAGAAGAATATAAAGGAAGTAGGAGTATACTTAAGAGGGAAATCAGGAGGGCAAAACGGGGACATGAGATAGCTTTGGTAGATAGAATTAAGGAGAACTCTAAGGGATTTTACAAATATATTAATGAAAAAAGGGTAACTTGAGAGAGAACAGGGCCTGTCAAAGATCAGCAAGGCGGCCTTTGTGTGGAGTCACAGAAAATGGGGAGATGCTAAATGAATATTTTGCATCAGTATTCACTGTGGAAAAGGATATGGAAGATATAGACAGTAGGTAAATAGATAGTGACATTTTGCAAAATGTCAAGACTTCAGAGGAGGAAGTACTGGATTTTTTGAAACTGTTAAAGGTGGATAACTCCCCAGGACCTGATCCGGTGTACCTGAGAACTCTGTGGGAAGCTAGAGAAGTGATTGCTGGGCCTCTTGCTGAGATATTTGTATCATCGATAGTCACAGGTGAGATGCCAGAAGACTGGAGGTCGGCAAACGTGGTGCCACTGTTTAGGAAGCGTGGTAAGGGCAAGCCAGGGAACAATAGACCAGTGAGCCTGACATCGGTGGTGGGCAGGTTGTTGGAGGGAATCCTGAGGAACAGGATGTACATGTATTTGGAAAGGCCAGGACTGATTCGGGATAGTCAACATGGCTTTGTGCGTGGGAAATCATGTCTCACAAACTTGACTGAGTTTTTTGAAGCGGTAACAAAGAAGATTGATGCGGGCAGAGCAGTAGATGTGATCTATATGGACTTCAGTAAGGCGTTCGACATGGGAGATTGATTAGCAAGGTTAGATCTCATGGAATACAGGGAGAGCTAGCCATTAGGATATAGAACTGGCTCAGAGGTAGAAAACAGAGGGTGGTCGTGGAGGGTTGTTTTTCAGACTGGAGGCCTGTGACCAGTGGAGTGCCACAAGGGTCGGTGCTGGGCCCTTTACTTTTTGTCATAAAATAATTGGATGCGAGCATAAGAGGTACAGTTAGTAAGTTTGCAGATGACACCAACATTTGAGGTGTAATGGACAGCGAAGAGGGTTACCTCAGATTATAACAGGATCTTGACCAGATGGGCCAATGGGCTGAGAAGTGGCAGATGGAGTTTAATTCAGATACATGCGAGATTCTGCATTTTGGGAAAGCAAATCTTAGCAGGACTTATACACTTAATGGTAAAGTCCTATGGAGTGTTGCTGAACAAAGAGACCTTGGAGTGCTGGTTCATAGTTCCTTAAAAGTGGAGTCGCAGTAAGATTGGATCGTGACGAAGGCGTTTGGTATGCTTTTCTTTATTAGTCAGAATACTGAATACAGGAGTTGGGAGGTCATGTTGCCACTGTACACGACATTGGTTAGGCCACTGTTGAAATATTGTGTCCAATTCTGGTCTCCTTCCTATCGGAAAGATATTGTGAGACTTGAAATGGTCAGAAAAGATTTGCAAGGATGTTGCCAGGGTTGGAAGATCTGAGCTACAGGGAGAGGATGAACAGGCTGGGGCTTGTTATCCCTGGAGCGTCGGAGGCTGAGCGGTGACCTAATAGAGGATTACAAAATTATGAGGGGCAAGAATAGGATAAAAAGGCAAAGACTTTTCCCTGGTGTCGGGGAGACCAGAACTAGAGGGCATAGGTTTAGGGTGAGATATAAAAGAGACCTAAGGGGCAATTTTTTTTACGCAGAGAGTGGTACGTTTATGGAATGAGCTGCCTAAAAGACTAAATTATGACAAAAGATGCCATTTAAGAAAACTGATAGAATGTTGTCATTCATTCCGAGGGCAATGGAATACCGTGGTCGGGAGATTCTCCGCTTGTCATGGGTGGCATTGGTGAGACTGCGTCCGAACTAATGTGCATACCAAATGCAAACCAAGGAATCCATACAGGAAATAGTTATTGTACAGATAAGGCGCAGATTAAGAAGTGTTATCGGCAGTAAATCCCATGAGAAAAATTGAGGAAAGGTGGAGCAAGCATATCCATTGGAGATTTTATTTTCACTTCAAAGCGGAACTGGAAATACAGTAGGACATTCTGTCGTTCAGTCCTGTGCTATAATTCAAGAAGGCATTTGCCTTTTTTGCTCCCTATCCATTAATTACATTGATCAACATAAATTAAAAAAAACATAAACTTATAACCTGGAAAAAAAAAACTGCCCTGCAATTCACAGCCGTTTGTGACATGCAATTCCAAAACTCTATCTCCGTTGTGTGTACAGGTGCTTTGTAACATCTGTCCTGAATGTCAGGCTGTGTTGACTCGGTCAATGTTCCGTGCTCATCAAAGTTGACTTTGGGGGTGGCCGTGGCCTGTTGCCTCTCTGCACATTTCCATTCGATGCTTAACTTTTAAAGAACAGAGGTTTTTCATTGAAGCAGTCCACAGAGAGGCACAGATGAGCAACACTTCTATTTAATGGCGGAGCAGACTTGCTGGTGTGTGGATTACCACTGCTCCTCCCTCACTATAACTTTGTTCTCTCTGTTCTCTTGATTACTTTGTACGAGAGGTGGTTTCCTGTCCACAATGTGTGAGATTGCAGGTCAGTCCACAAACAATAATCAAACAACGCCAAAGTAGAATAGAGCCCTGACAAATGCTTATAAATTAACGGGATGGTAAACAAGTGGAAGAGTCATTTGGAGAAGGTTCGGGGCAGGTAGTGATGAACTCACTTTATAACAAGTGTGAAGGGTAAACAGGGTGAGTAGCAGAGTAGCAAATAGGAGGGGAGTGAAGCTTGGTGTTGCAGATATGAAAATGGAGTTATATTGAATTAAATTTTTGTTTGAAAAATATTTCCGTTGAAGAAATGGAAGCGTGAAATGTTGAAAACAGTGTCTCCACTGTCCTCGAAATCGGATTTTTGCATTCAGCAGTATTATTATTTTTATAATTTACTTCCATTTATTTGCCAACAATAATTGTCACACTTCAGATGACAGCGAATATTTAATCACATCCCTGTGATTTTGTTGTCAAATGTCGTCCTCACCAAGTAAGAGTGACAGCTTTATTTCCTCAAAGGACTTTCATCAAATACAAGTTTTTTTTTACATGTTTTGTTTTGATGTATGGTCAGATGGTCGCCATTCGGTTCGCTTTAATTCAATAATATTTCCTTAATTTAAATTAAATAACGTTTCAATTCTGGATTGTTGTCCAGGGCCTTCAGTGCTATGTCACTGTCTAGTCTGATGTATTATTACGGCAGTAACAAATTTTCGGTGAGATGATGCATGATTAACATATGACAATTGACGGTCAGATTTAACATACTGTCTTTAAAGGGACTCTCCAGGGGGTTGGTTTGATTACGTCCTTTTCTTTAATGAAAAGACAAATAATCACCTCTTCTCTCGCAGTCCTGCACTTGTTGGAATGCATCTATTGTCAGTCAAGAACAATTATTTTACATATGGACCGGGAGCCTGCTGAACACCACTCAAAGCCTGCTCTCACTTACCGCATTTATTAATTTTCAGAATAACCGGTGTTATTAGAAATTTTAATACGTTTTTGATTATCTGCCTGAACTTGGATAAAGTCAACAAATAAATAAATGCATTTGTGCAGGAACTCACATTCCGAAAATAAGTTGAAAAATCCCTAAAAACTTTGACAGATTTTGTAACATATTTTCTTCTAATGGTATAACGTATAACATTTATAACATAAAACGACCACAGAAGTATAACGCATCCAGAAATAGTGAACAGTAATATCATAGATTTTCGCCTACTTTCCATCCCTGGGTCATTGGAATTGTCTCCTTTTTGCTGACCCTTCAGTAATCTACGTACTCGACTGGTTACTAATACATGCCTGACAGTCAGTGTGTTAAGCAACATAATTATAAGAATTGGTAACAAAGGGGTTAAAACCTTGTTAAACAGATCGAGTCCCCTACATGCTGGTTTGGTCCAATAGCTTTCTTTTAATCTGCAGTTCATGGGCACATTGTTGATTAAATACCGAGGTTGATATATAAAGTAGATGGGGATATTTTTTAAACTGAACAGAAGGCACGTTGTTACCAGTTGCCGTTTTCCCTGTGCAATAATTTGCTTTTAGTTTTGGGCAACAAACAGCCACAAAGCGATCAAAGGAGAAAAACACGGTGAACCAGACAGAAGAATCTCTGATTGCATTACGCAGTGCAAACAAAAAACTGCACACAGGGGTGATATCCAGGAAAATGTCTTCAACAATGTATAAAGAAAATATCTGCTTCATGATTATGTTAGTTACAGTTGACAGGAGATCCATCGTTGCCATGGCCACCATGTAGCGACTTGTGTACCGAGAGACGCCACACTTACCAGAAGATAGGATCACAAGCGCCGGTAAATTAACTGTGAGAGAGAAGAAACAGAAAATATGTT
>NC_057717.1:45770114-45772237 GCF_004010195.1 Chiloscyllium plagiosum | reverse complement strand
CAGTTTGATGTTTTGCTTTCGCAGCATCAGTTCTGGTCCACAGAATGAAACACCATCAGTGATAATGGTGTGTAATGTACAGAAATTTGTAGGCTAAATTATGAATACTTTGATGAATATTTAACTTTGAAGTCATGAATTGGTAATTTGACGCACACGCAGATGTTTTTGAAGAGAAATTGCCAAGTCGGGGACCTGAAAACAATAAAGGATGCACATATCCAAAAGAAAGCTATCATAAGAAGGACATGTCCTGATGCACAACCACTTCAGTGTGCTATATGCAAGAACATACAAACGAAGGTCACAAATACGTAATTTGTCAAAGAAAATTGCCTGTACACGAATTAGGAACAGGTGTTACTATTTCTTCCCTTTTATTAGCTTTTAGCATCAGCTAGGACAGGATATTCTACATTAAATATAAACAGTGAACTGATCTGAATGAAAAATTTAAAATTTGAATCCTCAGAATTCCTAAATTGTGATGATGGAAGGAAACCAGAACACTTCAAAAATACAGATATTAGCAGTCTATAATCTGTTCTGGCTGATTTCATTTTGTGACTCCTGAATTAACTGTTGTATGTAAAAAATAGATACTTACTGTGGCAACACCGTTTTCACTGGGAAAGAAATACATAAGGCTGCTGCACAGTTGTGGTGCACCTCCCAAGTTTAGCGCACTGGAATTCCTCAGGTTTCTGCCATATGTCCTGAATAGGCTCGAGGAGGCTAGGATGTCAGTTATCCATTGAAGTATTTCTGCCATCTGATCCACTATTGAGGCGATACTCTTCATATTGCTAGTCCAGTTCAGACTGTGACAATGAAAATCCCCAGGATGCTGATGCTGGTATTTCAAAATGGTTATGCATTGAATGTACATTGGCAGCAGATGCATTTTTTACTTTATAGATAGATTTCCCTGGAGCAGACAATGCTTTGTATTACTTGGACAAGTTGATATATTGTCCAAGACTTTCAGGAGTAAAATAATTCTAATTCAATGTTTCACGAGTTACACGTACTGTCTCCTGCGTATTGTCTTATGGTGGACAAATTCTCATTGATAGAATAGCTTAAGAGTTTTGGTCCGATTAATCAATTACTCAATCAATTACTTCACTGAAGCTTAGATGATTAAAGGAAAAAAAACATAATATTGAGTTAGACGCGGAAAACCAATCAGCTGAAACGTTGGCTTACATGGAATTAAGAGGCTTGTGAACTTGCCAGGAACTTATTAGCGATCAGATCAAAGTCCATGGAGAGTGAAGTGCAATGTCATGAAAATGCTGGGACTTGAGCTAAGTATGGGAGTTTAGGCTATTGTGGTGTATGGGGCGTGGAGGAGTGTGGGCGTGCAAGAGGTAATGTTATGCCTTGTTCCACCACTTTATCTGTGGGATACTTTGTGGTTGAGATGCTGCTATTTTCTGTCTCAGAGCAGGCCGACGTGAATGCTCGGCTTTGACGGGGAGGGCGAGCAGCAACAAGTTTAGGATTAGGTAAGAACTTCTTTCTCTTCGTCTTCTCGCTGTTAAAGCAACAGAGACGACAGAAGTGGAGGCAGAAGAGGATACTTCAGATGCTGGAGATGAGAGTCAAGGTTACAGGAGTGCTGGAAAAGCACAGCAGGTCAGGCAGCAAAGGCTTTTACACGAAAATTCGATTTTCCTGTTCGTCGGATGCTGGCTGAACTGCTGTGGTTTTCCAGCCCCAATCTAATCACGACAGGCAGTGGAGCTATGTGGCACTCTGGTCAGATAGAGTCATAGAGATGTACAGCATGGAAATGGAACCTTCGGTGCAACCCGTCCATTCCGACCAGTTCTCCCAACCCAACCTATTCCCACCTGCCAGCAAACGGACCATATCCCTCCAAACCCTTCCTATTCATCTAAATGCCTCTTAAATGTTGCAATTGTACCGGCCTCCACCACGTTCTCTGGCAACTCATTCTATACACGTACCACCCTGTGCGTGAAAAGATTGCTCCATTAGTCTCTTTTATATCTTTCCCCTCTCACCCTAAACCTATGCCCTCGAGTTCTGGACTCCCCGACCCCAGGGAAAAGACTTTGTCTATTTAGCCTATCTATGGCCCTCATAATTTTGTA
>NC_057717.1:45751436-45768754 GCF_004010195.1 Chiloscyllium plagiosum | reverse complement strand
TGCTTTCATGTGCTCGTGCTTCAATTGCTGAGCTTAAATAACTTATCTTCAGCTTCAGGCCGAATGACTTGACCAGCAGCATCATACCTGGAACGTTTACTCACATGTGTCTTTAAGATAAGAAAAAAGTTAGGGTCTCAGCTACATTCTTTAAATATTTTGAGGGAGGCTTGCCTTGTTCATAACAGAAGCTTTACACGAAGGAACGATGACTATATCTAACGGTTAACAATATATGAAAATCTAATCTGATGATTATTGGAAGTTCAACAATTACACGGCTGCGCTTCTTTCCCACAGAAAGACGATAATCATCTCGTTCATATTCAGGGCGAGCTTACTCCGCATTGTTTTGTAAAAGAACCTCAGAGAGCGTCTCAACACTTGTTACGGAAGATCAGCCACAGATGCAAATATTTTACAAACGATGTCCGGATTCATATGGGAAATGTGTTATTATACTGGCGGACAGTCATGCAAATGACAGCTTAACAGAATTGTGATTAAAACTGTGATGTTGAGGAGATGATCACAACAGGGTAATAAAGGCAAATATTCTTGAAATAGATTGAGAGGGGGAATGATGGCAAAACAAAGTCAAACGCTCATTGTAGCGGCAAACAGATAGATACAAATTAAATCTGAAAGGGGAGAAAGAAAGAAAGAAAGAAAGAAAGAAAGAAAGAAAGAAAGAAAGAAAGAAAGAAAGAAAGAAAAATGTACAAGCAAAAAGTGCAGGAAGCATGATCATGTGGAGAATGACGTTAAAAAAGCAATTTCATGCATCAGTTTGTATGTATTACGTATTTCTAATACTTTAAACCCCAACAGGAGGAAGCCGGTTTTGGTATATATTGATTTTCTGATGACAGTCCGCTACAATATTTTGTCATCAGAGCTCAAAATGTTTCTTCCATGATTACCCCAGCGACGTTTTTGGATATCAATGATTCGAGAACAAGTTAAAACAAAATGAAGGTACAGTCGTTAATTGCTGAAGGAATGGCGACATTAATGCCCATGTATTTCTGTGCTTTGGGCCAGATTAAAACGAAATGTGTGCATTAAACCCCTATTGAAGCTCCCTTTCACTGTTCGTGCGGTCCAGTCAATATTTCCTCTGCTGATTTCTGGGCAGTCATCATGAGACGTTTCCTGATGTTTTAAAGTACACACAAGATGCATCGTTCACATTGTTCACCATTCTGGCCCAGCAGGGATTCAGTTGACTGCAAGTGAAGCACAGTGCACAGCTCTGGTCACCATACCACTTTCTTATAAAATATTGTAGATTGATGAGCAACTCGGATCTCATAAAACAACTGTAGTTGACAATAATTCAGGCTTTTTGCTTATTTATTCATTCCACATGTGTCACATTGAATGAAAAGAGTGCAGAGACAGGGACTCACCAAGTGGTCAGCACTTGAAGCACCATGCACAGGTCTGAACTCCAAACCTCAGTTTCACAATGACATGAGGAACTTCACACATTCCCTGTATTTTTCGGGCACAGCACAAGAGGTTCACAGTGCACAGTTCAGATACTCAGCATGACTCTTCGCATTGCACGCATTTTGCAACGCTAAATACGTTAGATACTCGAGACTCTGATAGCGCTGGTTTCATAGATTTTGCTTAGACCATGTTTAGAACACTTGATACATTCCTCATGGAAGAACGGAACAAAGGATGAAGTCAAATGGTGCAGGGATGAGCTCTCAAGATGAATACTGACTGGTTACTTCATAGAAGGTTGATGGTAGCGGTCAAGGGCACTTTTTCAGAATGGAGAGCTGTGACGAGTGGTGGTCAACAGGAATCAATTCTGGAACATCTGCTGTTCGTGATCTAAGCAAATGATTTGAAAGGAAATGTAGCTCGTGTAATTCAGAAGTTTGTGGACGAAGCAAAGGTCGCTGGATTTGCGGGTACTGAGGAGGATTGTCAACAGATTCAGGAGGATATAATTCACTTGAAGACATGGGCACAAAAATGGCAGATGGAATTTAACCTGGTCAAGTGATGTATTTTGGAAAGTCACCTGCAGGTGGAAAATTTAAAGTGAACAGCAGAACCTTTCGGAGCATTGAAATGCCGTCTGTTCGTGAGTCGCAGGTCCACAGATGATTAAACATATCCGCGCAGAAAGATTACGTAGTAAAAAGAGACAATTACTAACCTCCCCTCCTTGGAATGGGCATTGAGTACAAGGATAGTAGCTTTTCTGATATTTAATTTGGCCATACTCGGAACATTGAAAACAGTTCTGGTCAGCATCCAAGCAGACGTATGTGGATGCTCTGCAGAGTGTACATAATTTTAAAGACAATCTCTACTTTGGGGAAACAGGCCTTTCGGCCCAACAAATCCGCACTACCCCTCTGCAGACTATACCATGAAGACGTATCCACTTTCCTTATTACTGTACATTTTACTGACTAGTGAGCATCCCTGAACCTTGGATTGAACTCAAATTATTTTGGTCAATCTACCGAACCTGCACATCCTTGGACTCTGGGAGAAAACCAGAGCTCTTGGAGGAAGCCCACATAGACACGACCAGAATGTGCACACTCCACACACACAGTTGCCCGAGACTAGAATCGAAGTTGGGTCCCTGGCGTTGTGAGGCAGCAGTACTAACCACTGAGCCACCGTTCCACCTCACCACTGCATCACCGTGCTGCCCTGTTTACTGGGACATTGCGTGTTTAGGGGACTTGAGCTGTGAAGCATGGTTGGATGCAGTGGACTTGCATTCATGAGAGCGCAGGAAGTTGAGCGGTGACCTACTGGATGTTGAAACATTTGTGAGTGCTTTGATAGAGTGGAAAACATGAGGATTTTTCCCAACATAAGGGGTCAGTATGAAAAATCATTGGTTCAAGGTGCAACAGCACACATATAAGGGAGATGTGCGTGTTGTTTTGTGTTCTAAGGGTGGTGAGTGTCTGGAACGTTTTTTCAGAGGAGGTACTGGTGTAAGCAGATAACATATCAGTATTCTAGAAGCACCGGGACGAATACATTTTTTGGAAGGAAAGAGTGCTTTACGTATACTGTCAGTGCGGACAATTTTAGTCTGAAAGGGCAAAATGTGGCAGCACAGGCCTATATGTCCAAGGTGTCTGTTTTCGTGGTGTATTGTTCGTTGTTCTTTGTTATAGCGTTGTAGAGTACTACAGAATAGAAGGAACAACGGAGAGACATCCACTCATTACGAACTTTCCAGGTTCTGCTTCTGATCCCTTGACCAATGTCTTGGCATTGCAAGTACCATTCTAAGTTGTTCTGCAATGTTAAAAGTGTTTTGTCCTCTTTCACAATCACAGGCATCGAGTTAGACATTTTCACCAATATTTGAGTAAAAAAACAATTTTTCCTTAGAATCTCCTGAAACTTGTCTCCCCTTGCTTTATGTCTACACCGATAATTCGTACATCCATCTCGGGGAAAAGTGTCTTCCTATCCATGCTGTCCATGACTCTCTCATACATTTATATCCGGCAATCACGTTCCCTCTGTCTCAGGGAAACAACCCTGTCTGCATTTCTTCATGTAATTTAGATTGATTGCAGTTTGCACAATCAACATTTCTGCTGTCAATCTGCTTGGTTTTCTGACACATGGAACAATGTGTGGTTTTTCATACACCTTTAAAAGATCATACAGAGATTACCATGCACCAAACGTCCCCAGTAAATGCATTGTCAACCAGATTTGCAAAATAGTTTGTAATACAGTTCTCAGCATTCTTCATGAATGCATGACCTTGACAGTAATATTTCCCGGTTGGTGATGCCAGTGAACTCTACATTTCTGTTTCTCATGTTTTGTTCCTCCATCTTGACGTGCTTGAGTCATTTACAAGTCAGATAATTGTGATCAAAGGGATCGGAACACAAAAAGATGTACGCGATGAAACACCTGTCGTGTGCCTCAGTACACACATTCAAAAAGGAGCATGAATTTCACTTGAACAACGTCAGAATCCTTGCATAGTCTAAACAAAGACAAGCAACAGAATTCTTAGAGGCTCGGTTTTCAACCCACAACCCACCTACAAGCATTTTGGCGCAGATCCCACATTTGAACCACTGCAAAACAGAAGTGATGCCACCCAGCTGAACAGAACGGGGCATATAAATATCAAGCAGGAGGAAAAACAGTGCTTCGCAGAAGTTGCACTGCTGACATTATGTGTCATGGTGATGAAACCATGACAATCCAACGTCTTGGCAGTTAATGTATAACAAAGTTAACATATTGCTTTCAATGTGGTTGAACACGTGGTAAAGTCGCTATTGCATCAATGGTTCCATGACGAAGTCTCATACTTTTAAAAATTCACAAATGCGGAGTATTAGCAAGTTTGCATCAAACTAACGTGGATGAAATTATAAGGAGACAGATACAATGATGCCAGATTAAGGAGAAATTGCAGCTTCTTGGAAGGAGAATATCATAAATGAAAATAGCAGAACTGAACGAGATAATTTAAAAACTAAACATACAAAATGAGATTCAGGGCCGAGTGGAAAGGAAATCAAAGTGATAAACATTAAGGAAATTACTAATTACAGTCTTTTAGTGTGATGCAGTTATCAATTGAAAGAGTAAGACATAGATAGAAGCGTGAAGTGTTAGACAAAGAGGAATGCGAATTAAAATGGATAATATGAGACAAAGATTGCATCGTGTCTTTCAAAACCACTTGACATTCCAGATGAATACACCGATAATGAACTACGGGTGAAGATTTATTATAGACAGATGCTCGGAATCAGAGCTATCAAGATGCACAGATAAACCGCAGATCTTCAGTTACATACTGTTGCGGCAGCTCCTGGTATGATGTGGCATATTATGGTTGCCCTTTGGCCTAAATATGTCTGCAGAAAAAGAACTAAATAGCCTGATGCACAGCCGGCTCATGCGATTTGTTCGCACAATTGTTGATGTGAGAGAGAGTTACGTAAAGGTAGCAGTATCTACTTTGAACAAAGTATCATACAAACTCATAGACAGGGATTTCTGGAAACAACATGCAGATGCGTGCAGGACACAGCTCTGTAAGAGATCTGTGAGAACAGGCAGCCTTAATTTTGCAGCAGGTATTAAAAATAATAGGATCAAACAACAACAGAAACAAATGACAATCTTGTGGTTATGCCTTGTTAGATTCTAGAAGATCAGACAAGTTCATTGAGCTGTGGAAGCAAATAAATTTAAGTATTAATAACGAAAACAATGTTGTCGAATTGGGCAGAAAAGTTAATGAGAATGAGTTCAGTAGCTTTCATGTCAAAAGTCAAAATGTGACGAGAATGTATTATAATGCAGCTGAATGACAGAAGGACACTAACTGACCCTCCAACGTCAGATGAAATAGAAACTGCCCACAACTCGTTCGGTAATGAATGACAACAGTAGCAGTACGCATAAAACCTTTCACATCTAACTAATAATATTATACTGCTGATGTCAGGAACCAGACAGCAATTTGGAACTAATTACCTCCTCTTGTACCTCCCAGTACTAGGACAGTGGGAAATATAAATTGAACAGAATTTGATATCAAAAGCACTGAACACAATGAGGAACAAAATTCAAGCAATCCTTACAGATAAGGAAGCCTGACAAATGTCTAGAAAAGATTATAATCGTGAAGTTTGGAATAGGTATAATGAGATATATTGTAAGAGCCCAATGGTTGATGATTACGGCTTCTCATAAACTTGGGGAAGGAGGGCTGTCGATTGGGGTGTCCATCGTTGATCAGTTTGTTCGTCGGATTAGATGCACAGATTAAGAGGAAGGAACAATGGCATTGTTGCATGTAATCATTGTGATGCGAAACAAATAAAGTGTTGTTTCCCCTGCGTAACTCTTTGGATCATTGGCCTCTCATCCGATCCAAGCTGACTCGTCAGAGGGCGACTGGACCCCACGTGAAAGTCGGATTCGGCGTGGTCTCGATCTTCTCGTGCACCTGTAGTAAAGGATCCAAATAAAGAATTTTTTCAGAAGAGACAAAACTTTGAAACTCTGTACCAATAGTTTCAAGAGCAGTGTCTGCTGCACTGTTATAAACATTATGAATGAACCTCACAAAGTACTAGAGTTGATCTTTCTCTCCATTTTTTTTCTCGACGTGAAATTATATTGTGCATGGTGTTCTATTACATTGAATAGGTTGAATGATAGCACATAAAACAATATTCTTCAACGTAACTTGTTAAGATCCGAAAAACTCAAATAAATCAAATTAAATGTAAACAATCGAAGTCACCTCACTGATGCATTTGAAACACATGCGGTCACTGAATTCAAGTCTTTAAAACACCCTTCACAAATATTTCTGTCTTTGATAAGAAAGCCAATTATTAATCCAACAGACCGACTTACTTTGTACTCCACCTGGCATAATTTATTGACCAATTCTACCAGGAGAAAAATTGGAAAATACTTGAGTGAAGTCCATGTAGACACCATCCACTGTCATACTCCCAGCCATCACATCCTCAAAAAATGAATCAAATTTTTGAGACAACATGTCCCCAGCACAAAGTCATGCGTGTCCAAACACAGATAAATGCTGTCCATAAGAATCTGAAGCAGTCATTTCGCTGCCATTACGTGAGTCTCGGAGAACCATGATTTCCCCCGCAATTTTTTTTTCTTCCTCAACCATAGAAATGGCACTGGCTATCCTCCAGTCTTCTGAGACATTAACTCCATTTAGGGAGCAGAGAATGATCTCTGCGCAGGGCACAGCAATCTGCACATTTTTTCTACCACATATTCATGGAATTCCGTCCCAACAAGAGTGAGAGATTGATCTACATTAATATCTTTTTCAAATGCCAAATGACTCCTCATTAATATTTGCAGCTCTATAAAACTTTGGTTAGACCGCACTTGGAATACTGCGTCCAGTTCTGGTCGCCCTATTATAGGAAAATGTGCATGCTTTGGAGAGGATTCAGAGGAGGTTTACCAGGATGCTGCCTGGACTGAAGGGCTTATCTTATGCAGAGAGTTTGACTGATTTCGTACTTTTTTCATTGGAGAAAAGGAGGAGGAGAGGGCACCTAACTGAGGTATACAAGATAATGAGAGGCATAGATAGAGTCGATAGCCAGAGATTATTTCCCAGGGCAGAAATGGCGAACACGAGGGGTCATAGTTTTAAGCTGGTTGGAGGAAAGTATAAAGGGGATGTCAGAGGCGGGTTGTTTACACAGAGAGTTGTGAGACCATGGAATGCGTTGCCAGCAACAATTGTGGAAGCAAGGTCATTGGGGGTGTTTAAGAGACTGCTAGACATGCATATGGTCACAGAAATTTGAGTGTGCATACATGAGGATCTATGGTGGGCACAACATCGTGGGCTAAAGGGGCCTGTTCTGTGCTGTACTATGTTCTATGTTCTAATACTGAATTGTCAAAACATATCTGCACACCCATTTCAAATAGTACCGTTGTCCGTTATAAAATGCTGATGCAAATACGCATAAAATGACTCATTCAAATTATCCGGCCCGAAACATAAATTTCCTTAGTCCTCCTTGAGACGACGTCCTGTTTTCCTACCTACCTGGTGGTCCTAACATGCACATAAAACTTTTCGCGGTTCTCTGAGTCCTACTTGCCAAGAGCACTTTATAGGCCCTTTCCCCCTTCTAATTCCTCATTGAAATTTATCATCGTTGCTTTCTTTACCTTAAGCAAGGTTCTAGACTTTCTTCAGTTTTCTAACGCTTCCTGATTTTTCTTTTCTTCTCGACTGCTCTTTCCATATCTCCTATTTTCCAACTTCCCCAAATTCTGCCATCATTAGCTTTCATCCCGACAGAAACTCGGTTTGACATAATATCTGATGAACTGGCTTTAAAAAGCTTGCATCTGTCTGATGTGAATATGTGGATTTGTTTTCAGCAATTGCTCCATTCTAATTTGTCCACATACAGCTTGTTACTTTCGTTATTACCCTTCCCACAATTTAAGCTTTCAATTGGCGACCTGTTTTATACTGATATATAAATATCCCGAATTTTATAGGACTATGATCACTGTTCGCCAACTTCTGCCCAACGGAAACTTCAAACATCTCTCGAGGCTCGATCCCAAATTAGAAGGTCGAATGACACCCCTTTCCGGCTTGAAACATACAAATATTTCTTCAAGAAACGCTCCATCATAGAAATCCTGTCCCATCTCAACAGCTGGCAATGAGGAGGTCTCAGTCAATGTACAGAAAACTAAGTAATGAGCAATTGCAATAAACATAGATCGAATACTTGAATATTTAAAATATGTCGAATTTCTTTTCATGTGAGCAAATATGTAATTGCGGAATCTACGAGGAAGAAATAAAGGAAAGCATGCATCAAAATCATCAGAACAAACGAAACTCTGGTATCTTGAGTCGTTTAAGCATCCACATGAGTTGCACCAAATAAATATGAACGAAAATTAAACGTTTTGGATTACTACATCTGGAAAGGCTTTCCAAGTGGCAAGAAACAATTACCCACAGATGTATCAGGAAATAACTATTTGCAAGAAGAGAGAATCGATTCATCACTCTTTGACGTTCACTCGCAATTCATGCAAATACTCCGGAACTGTCAATATCTTTTCTGTTTCCATTAACGAAAAACCGAACTGACCAAGAAATGCTTTATAGTGGCCTCAAGAGACCACTAATGCTTTCACAGTTGGAACCCATGACTCCCCTAAGTGTGTGAATCATCGACATGGTTCAAATCAGGTGTGCGACAATAACATTCCCACTTTATATTATAAGTACATATTGAACAACTTCCAACAAGCTTTACACCATGAGGTCAGCTGCACCATTTAGTGAAGCAAGTTACTCAAAGGAGCTGTTACTACTAGCAGACATTTGAACAGGTTCTGTAAAATACATAGATCCCTCAAAGTCGCAAACACAGTAGGTTGGATTATTAAGAAGGCATATGATGTGTTGGCTTTCATTAGCTTTGGGATTGAGTTGAAGAGCCGCAATGTTATGCTGTAGCTCTTTAAGTGCTGGTTAGACAACAGTTGGAATATTGTGGCCTGTTACGGTCGCCTCATTATAGGAAAGATGATGAAATTATGGAGAGGATGCAGGGGGATCTTAAAGGATTCTGCCTGGAATGAAGGACATCTTTTATGAAAAATAGGATGAGGGTGCTCGGGTTTATTTCTCTGGAGCGAAGAAAGATATGACGCCTTTTTGATAGTAGTGTAAATATGACCAGAGGCTCAAATAGAGTGGATAGACAGAGGCGATTTCTCAGGGTGGAAATGTTCATTACGAGGGAGCATAATTTTAGAATCAAAGAAGAAAGGATTAGAGGAGATGTCAGAGGTCATTGCACAAAGAGCGGTCGGTGCGTGGAATGCAGTGCAAGCAGTGTTAGTAGAGTCAAATGTATTTGGAACATTTAATGTTTCTTGGATGTGCACATGGATGATATTAAAATAAAGGATGTGTAGTTTAATTTGATCTTTGAGTCAGATGTAAGATGGGTACAATGCTGAAGGGCGTAGGCCCTGTAGTGTTCTGTACTTTCGATGCTCTGTGTAAAATAATTTTTCAATCATTACAAATCTGCAAAAGTAGTGATCAACTGTGTCTGCCTTCATCGGACATGAAATAATAGTAGCACGGAATGGTTGTTCATTGAAACGTAATTTTTTTTTAATTGTGCATGCTGACATTTCTTTAATAAAATATAGATCGTCCAATGAGATGCATTTGATGAGAAAAGGCATGAGACTTTCAAAAGAGCAAAACATTTTTCATTACTTTCCGACTTAATCTTTAGACATTAGTTTCCCATTCGAAGACATAGTAGGAGAAAGTGTGGACTGCAAATGCTGGAGATCAGAGTTGAGAGTGTATTGCTGGGAAAGCAGAGCAGGTCAGGTGGCATCCGAGGAGTAGGAGAATCTGCGTTTCAGGCATAAGCAATGCAACAGGAATGATACTCGTGGGCTAGGCTTGAGAGATACATAGGAGGGTATTGGGTTTGACGCAGAAGGTAGGTGAGAAAGGGCGAGCTGGATGAATGTGACTGAGGGGATAGGTCAGACCGGGGAGTGCTGTTCAGATCCAGAGGGTGATGCCTAGTTGGAGGCTTGGGACTGGGATAACTGACAAATTTCCAGATGGTCTCCTTCCTCCATGATCGCAAACTCCCATCCCATGTGGTTGACGATGCCCTACAGCATATGTCGTCCTCTTGTTGCAGCACCGCCCTTGAACCCCACCATTCGCAACGCAACAAAGACAGAACCGCGGGTGCTCACCTTCTACCCCAACAACCTTCACATACATCGCATCATCCTCCACTCCTTCTGCCAAATCCAAAAGAACCGGACCACCCAAGATATATATACCTCCCCACTCCTATCAGCATTCCAGAAAGACCATTGCCTCTGCAGCTCCCTCGTCAGGTCCACACAACGCTCCTGGCACCTTTCCCTGCCACTGCAGGAGATGAAAAACCAGCTCCCACACTTCTCCACCGTACTCCGTTCAAGCCCCCGAGGGGTCCTTCCACAGCTGTCAGAAATGCACATGTACCTCTAACAATATCATCTACTGCATCCGATACATTATTGTTGGATCCTCTATTTCGGGACGGCAGGACGCCTTCTTGCAGATCGTTTGTGACATCATCTCTGGGACAGCCGCACACAACAACCGCACCTTCTCAAGGCTGAACACTTCAACTACCCCAACCACTCCGTCAAAGAAAAGCAGGACCTGGGTCTCCTCCACCGCCAAACCTTGACCAGCTGACGCCTGAAGGATGAACGTCACATATACTGTCTTGTTATCCTACAACTTACGGGACAAATGTGGAATTCAACAGCTTCCTAATTTCCCCTTCCCCACATTGTCCCAGTCCCAATCCTTCGACTCGGCATCCTCCTCTGCACTTGTCCATGACTCCGCCCTTTGACCTATCACCTCCTTCACGTTTATCCACTCGTCGCTTTCTTAGCTACTTTCACAACCCACCCCACCTCCCTCCCATATATCACTAACCCTCGGCAAACACGCCTCATTTCTGATGAAGGGCTTATACTCGGAACGTCGATTCTCATGCTCTTCGGATGCTGCCTGACCTGCTATGCTTTTCAGCAACCCGCTCAACTTCCATCACAAGGTGGGAGAATTCAAACCTGTCTGAGTGTTCAAAAAGAAGGGTGCGAAGTTGATTGAATAACTTACAGATCGTTTGTTTAAACCTCAGCGGTGTAGAAGCTTTTGAAGTGAAATTGTTAAAATGTGTTTTATTTAAGGAAAATTGTGACCTATTAAGTTAGAGTGTGCTACTTCTGAGTAACTTGTCTAAGAATTTCTGTCATGTACTTTTTGTTTTTAGCTTTGCAGAATGTTGAAGTGGGGAAAACGAAATTCAGAACGGGATTGTCAGACTTCTCTTGAAGAATGGATCCAATGTAATGACGTGCACAACAGCAGCATGGATAGAAATTCGACCCTATGACACGAACTACAAAGATGTTAAACACTATTTTCAGAATACGGCAAAGATTTAATTATTTTCCCAATAGTTAGTGATCAGAATGCAGCTTTTTCCGAAAGCATAGGAATAGTAATTTCCTTGATATGCAGGATTAAATCTCAGTCAGTGCCACAGAATGTGTTTAAGTCAGTGACAGGGACTGAACCTCAGTCAGTGACAGAGATTGAATCACAGTTAGTGACAGGGATTGAACGTCAAACATTGACAGTGATTGAACCTCAATCAGTGTCAGGGATTCAACAGAAGTGATTGATAGTGATATACCGTCTCTCAGTGAGCAGAATTGGACCTCAGTCAGTGACAGGAATTCGGCGGGCAAGAAGAGAATAGGATTTATTGTGAAGTGTGGGCGAAGCAGAGTCAAATGTCAAAAGGGCATGAAGAAATTGGTGGAATACACAGACAAGAGCCAATGATATTTCAATCAGAAACGTGTGAATTGATATCTGTGCTGACAAATGTAACTCGGAATAATAATCTTGGAAATAAAAAGCACTGAGTGCGTAACCATTTGAATGGAGGAGCATCATTAAAGATGATGGACACAAATTGGAAGCAAATGGACAATATCCAGGATGGAGTTCTTTGTTGAAAACGGGCGTGTCAGTTATTCTGTTGTGAACAAGGTGAATGTGTAAGTTGTGTAATGTTTTATTCTGTTGGGGCAAGGTCAGATTGTGACGAATTGAGGGATTTTGTATATCTAAGCTGATGTGTGTGTTATTTTAGTATAGCCAATATATGTTATCGTGTGGGAGGTGTCTTCATACAGAACACGGTGTATGAAATATCGGGTGTGGCTGATTGAATTGAGTACGGGCTAGGTGTGAGACAGGGTGCATGTTCCTGTGGAGGGAAGAGAGTATGTGAGAGTTGTGCTGTATGTTTCTGTGTAGCGGACTGGGATTGTGCGAGTTAGGGAAAAGATTACTCTATGGGGACAGGCTCAGTGCGAGATATTTTGCAGTTTTCTATATCGTGGAATGGTGTCTGTGAGATGGGGTTTAGCCGTTTGTGTTAAGGACAGATTGTGTGCGAGGTGGAGCGCTGTCTGTTCTATTGGAGACATGATATGCTTGGAACGGAGTTTCAGTGTTTGTGGCATGGCGTGCACGTGAAATGGGCGGTGCGTTATTACATTGGGAATATGATGTATTTGCGATGAAGTGCAGATCATTACATTATGGATAGCATGTGTGTGAGATGGAATGCAAGTCATTGTGTTATGAACAGGGTGAGTGTGAGAAAGGGTGTTGGTTTGTATATTGGGGACACGTTATGTGTGTTGTGGAAATTAAATCGACTTGACACAACTGTTAGCAAGAGCAAGGATCGGAGCTTTATTTAAATTCTACAAAATTTGACCCAATGCATTCAGCCGGATGCCTCAAAGCAGGGGGTACCTGATCATAATTCAGATACCTGTCTTGTATTGTTTCTTATCATGCTCTCAAGGGCAAAGGCTGGTAAAATACTGAGAACATACAGCACAACTCACACACACCCTCGTCCCTCCATTGGAACCTGCACCCCATCTCACACTGACCCTGTTGTCAATTCAATAACCCACACCCGATCTTTCTCTCATCCCCGGATCTTGGACATAACAGCTCTTCAGCTTTCACCTAATTCGACTTTCGCAAGGTCAAGTTGAATGTTTCCAAAGTTCGCACAGAGATAAGCTGGCTGCAAGTCTCAGCTAAATATTGTTTACAAATTTCAGCACAGCATTGAATTTTAGAAAAGCATTTCCTTTCAAATTTCACCGTAAATGCCAAATTTCTTCATTTTCCATTACATTTTCCTCCTTTTTGTCATTTTTGGGACAACTACGGCAACAAAACAAAAAAAGAAAACAGCCAGGAAAGCTATACATCAGAAAATGCTGACGGAACACCAGGCATTTCCTCAGACACGACTTACCCGTAACACAGCTTTATGGTGGTATTATCACTTGCTTTGGTGTGCACTGTACACAACCCATGTTCACACGTCGCTCTCGTCAACGTCATGGTAGGGTGGGGTCCAAACAATCGGATCTTCCTGCCGTAGGGCCAACTGATAATTTTACCATTTGGTATCATACTGCCCTCAGAAGCAAGCGGCGTAGGCAGACACACAAGCAGGGTCCTATACACAACCCTATGAGTAAGACTAATCTTACAACTCGTAGGACATGTAGGATCTAATACTCCCATCTTCCCAAAAGAGAGATGACCCATCGGAACTAAGAGTCATTTGCGGGGGCAGGCGATTGTATTGTTGCCTACATATAATGTATTACACTAGTGATATTTTGGGACACATCATGAATATTAAAACAGCATGAGGTACTTAACATTTATTTCTCACGACCAGGCTCCCTCATTGTTCTTCTTGGATATTACCACCCGTGCCCTGGCACCCCCTACCTTGATCATAGAATTTCTATTTCCCGTGTCAGGTGTCCCTTGGGCCGTAGTGGCAACTACTAATTGCCAGTCACCGGCGCTGCAAGAATCCATGAATAAATATTTATTATCCCATTTACAGCCGTCTTGATTAGTCGTCCCCATAGTACATTCAGTTAAGATTACCATCTGCGTCTGTATCCCAAATGCCACTGTCCTTACGAATAGTCCTAACAGGGCGCTTACTAAAAGTGTGAGCTGAGGCAGCCCCAGATTGGCATGAGGCTTCTAATCACTTTTTGCACTTAGTTGGTTCCTGTGCTGTCCGACGTCTCCTCAGGCTCAGCAACACGCTTGCAATGGCTGGCGTGTATCCATGTGGCTCTTTCTGCAATCTTAACTGCTGCATGTGTTGCAAGGAGCACTTGAAATGGTCCCAGACAACCCTTCGCCTCCCAGTTTTTCCTCCTGACGTCTTACACTAGTATCCAGTCTCCAGGTTCTGGATCATGCAGCTTCCCTCCTGCTGTTAGGGGAAGTGCTGCTTTCACTTGGTTCTATATTTGAGACATACGTACAGTGAGTGTTATACAGTAACACAACATCTAATCCTCACAATGGCTTGTTATCTATCTTACCTTATGTCTTGGGCCAATTCCTATGTTGGATGAAATACCAAACAAAATCTCAAACGGGCTACGATTAGCTCTTCCTCTCCTCCTGGATCTCATATAAATTACCACAATCAGTAGAGCCTTTGACCAATCCATCCCTGGCTCCTTCCAACATTTTGTCAATTTATTTTTAGGAGAGCATTTTTTCTTTCCACTGCCCCACTGCTTGCTGGGTGGTAGTCACAGTGTTGTCTCATGTTTATTCCCAAATAATCACTGATCTACTGTAAGGCATCATTGACAAATTGTGTTCATCACTGATCTACTGTAAGGCATCATTGACAAATTGTGTTCCCATTGTGACAACTAAGCCTTTCAGGGATGCCCCATCTCGGAATTATCTCAGTTAGCAAAGTTTTGGCTACTGCACTGGCATCCTGTTTAGACGTGGGGAACGCTTCCATCCATTTGGAAAACATATCAACTATTACCAGACAATACATTTTCCATTCGCTTGGCATTAGTTCAACAAATTCCATCTGCAAATGTTCAAAGAGTTTTTGGGGGTGGGGATTAGCTGCCTGACTCATCTGTATTCTGCTCCCCACATTATTAGTGGCACAGATAACACAGTCCTGCCACCTGTCACCAGACGCCTTCGCCAGTGACACGTGAGGAGCGGAGCATTCCACATCTGCTTGCTGTTACAGATACCTTAGAGAAGTTTACACTGACTGCACATCTGTGATCACTACAATAAAATTCGCAAAATGACAAGTGAGCTGGTTTAACCAACCTTCTGAAGCAATCCTTCTCATATGTTTTGTCAGGCCATTGCGGTCTATGTGTGCTTTGCAGTGCAGCAAATCTCCAGCAAGAAAATCGGCTAAAATAGCATTTACATGTTTGCTTGCTTCCACGGTGAGTGAATCCTCACTGAACTTATTGCTCTCTGGCTTAATCGCCACTCATAGACATACATCTGGGGTCGTGGGTCACATTTTACAGCGTGCACTGGTAACTCTTTCCTTTGAATTACCTGCAAGTCCGTAAAATTCAGTTTTGCGGAGTCCCAGATAATACATGTGTCTTTTAAATTTTTGCTATTTCGTCCTTTATTCCATTGATGAAGCTGTTCCTCAGGTGTGCCTCAGATGATGGGATTTCTGCTGTCGTTATGTCGTCGGATTGTCTGAGTCCACTATGGGCATTACGGACGTCAGTTAGGCTCGTAAGGTACTGGGACACGGCCTCACCTTCCCTTTGTTTGCACATTGCTATTTTGGTCATGTCCACTTTGCCACTTCTTCAGCAAACGTATTGTTTACAACCTCACGTGGGCCAGGCAACTGCCCATAGACAGTTTCCAGATCCTTCATGGTCCATGGACGGTGTACCAACACTGGATACCCTTCGGGACCTGCAGCTTCAACCATTGGGGCTTGCAGAACTACTTGATTAGATGATCGTGCGCCAGTACCCTCACCCTCACTGTCTGACTCATCATCCGATGGAGATTGATCTCGAACAGGCCTTGGATGCCTTTCCATCTGAGAGTGGTCGTCCATATTTTGGGCTTCTTGCTTCAGTTAGTTGCGGGTATGGTGTGCTATCGGTGATCCAGCAGACGCTGAGGCGGCGGCCGCTGACGTGGAACTTGCGCCAGGCGGATCTCGAAGTGGGGGGCTGTAGATCTCGGAGGGTAGTCATCAATGTCAGGATCTCAAACAGACTTACGACACTGTACAGCTTCGTTAGGTTGTTTTCCGCTCGCGTCTGCATGTGCGCTGGTGTTTGTGCATGCATTTGATCTATCTTTTACTTGAAATATCCTGATATCAGCCTCAGCCTTCCACATGTTATGAGCACTCCAATTCACAGGTTTTCCCCTTCCTTTTCTCATTCTCTCTCTCCTCCAAGCTCGACCTCAATATTTCTAGCTGTCTTCCCTCCCCCCAGAAAACCACATTCCTTCACCACAAATCTAGCTGCTTTACAGACTCTGGACGATAATTATTTCACATGTATTGCATTTTTGGATGGTCATTCCAAGTCCTGTGTGGACTGTCCCTTTGTTTGCTCTTGACGGAGCTCATTTTTAGTACAATTGGAAAAGTGTTCAGCTCTGTCTCTCTCGCGGTACCGATATCTTTTCCCTTTTACTTGCTTTTTCCGTCTGGATGTCCCCTCTCGCATTGGCCGCGTCCGCCTCAATGCCTTGGTTTTCGTAAGCTAAGAAACCACATACCCGGTACGTCTTTGGCGAGTCCAACTCAGCCAGTGGTGGTTCAAAGTCTAAAATTACACTTAAACTTCCTCTTTCCTAAATACCCCAGGGACGGCAATCCCCTTCCCTGGGGTTTTGCTCTAACACCACGCGAGATTTAACTGAACCCTCTTCCAGCTGTATTTATTCTCTTAGAATATGTCTCTATGTAGGATTACTTAAGCCATGACTCTTACCCTAAGCCTATTTGATTTGAACCCCGGGCGCCGGGAGATACACAGATTCCCAGTCCTCTCACGGAAAAGGGCCAATTCAGCGCCGAGATGAAATGAAAGACCTTTCAGGCGCTGGCGCCTGTGCCTCCTGGTAATCTTCAGAATCTCACCCTGTCACGGGGTCCCGGGACGAGTCCCCAAGTTTACTGCCGTAAAAATTTAAATCGACTTGACTCAATTCTTAGCAAGAGCAAAGAAAGGATCTTTATTTTAAATCCTGCAGGATTGTCTCATTA
>NC_057717.1:45749043-45751399 GCF_004010195.1 Chiloscyllium plagiosum | reverse complement strand
CTGGGCAGAAGTGAAGTCGGAGCGCAGAGCCGGTTGGCAAGGTAAGTGATTGTTATTTAAGAACTTACCTCGACGGCAATGGTCTTTTTCTAGCAGAGAGCAGCAGGCGCTGGGCGGAAGTGAAGTCGGAGCGCAGAGCCGGTTGGGAAGGTGAGTGATTATTATTTGAGAGGGTGTGTTCTGGACCCCCGGTTCTACAAAGTAGGGCCTCCTTCCCACCCTCCTCCTCTAACCTAACTTCAAACTCCACAGACTTGCCCCAAAAAGAGAGTCCAGGGAAGTTCCTGTTGAGAGAAGTGCGATTCTTTAGCTCAGGAGTCTTCGCCAAGGAGGTTGAGTGAAGTGATTAGGCTACTGTTGAAGAGTGTGAAGAGATGACTGCCCAGCTGGTTCAGTGTGCTACGTGCATGATGTGGGAGGTCCACCACTCTGGTGTGTCTGGCTCATATATGTGTGGAAAGTGTGTGCACGTTCAGCTACTGACAGACCATATCGCAGTACTGAAGAAAGAATTCGAGGACGTTAGGCTCATCCGAGAGAACGAGACCTTTCTGGACAGGGCCTTCAGCGAGGTTATTACACCGACAGATGACACTGCCAGTCCGCGAGGCGGTCGGGTCTGTCAACCAAAGGTTAGCGTGGAGGCAGAGCTGAGGAGTTAGACATCGCACAGAGCAGTGGTGATAGGGGACTACATAGTGAGAGGAACTGAACGGGGTTTCTGAGCCAACAGGCAGGATTTGAGAATGGGGTGTTGCCTTCCTGTTGCCAGGATTAAGGACATCGCAGACAGAGTGTAGGAAATCCTCAAGGGCGAAGGTGAAGAGCCAGAGATGGTGGTACAGGTCGGCACAAATGATGTCGGGAAGAAGAGGAGGAACATACAACAACAGGACTTCGGAGAACGAGGAAGAAGGCTGAAAAGCAGGACGTCCAGGGTGGTTATCTATGGTTTGCTTCCAGTTCCTCGGGCTGGTGAGGCCAGAAACAGGGAGATAATGGACTTGAACGTGTGGCTGGGGAAATGGTGCAGGAAGGGAGGATTTAAATTTTTGAATCACTAGACTATGTTTTGTGGTAAGCATAAATTATACAAAAGAGACGGTTTGTCCCTTAATCGGTTGAGGACCAGCATTCTGGCAGGCAGGTTTGCTACTGCAACACAGCTACATTTAAATTCAATAGTGGGGGGAGGTTTAAGATGGAAATTGAAGGGAAAGTTAGAACAAGAGAAGTCAAGAAAGTCAACGGTATCAATGAAACAGAAAACTCAAAAAGGTATCATGCCGTAACGTTGAGTGAAATAGGGGTTGATAGGAAGGGTGAGGGCAGTAACAAATTAAAAATACTATATATGAATGCACGAAGTATTAGAAATAAGATGGATGAGTTTGAGGCTCTTTTGGAAATTGGCAGCTACGATATTGTGGGGAAAACTGAGACGTGGCTTCAATCGGACAGGGCCTGGGAAATGAATATTCAAGGCTATACGTGCTATCGTAAGGAGAGGCTGACGGGCAGAGGGGGTTGGTTGGCCCTGTTGGTAAGGGATGATATTCATTCCCTTGCGCGGGGGGACCTAGAATCAAGGGATGTAGAGTCAGTATGGATACAGTTGAGAAATTCTAAGGGTAGAAAGACCCTCCTAGGTGTTAACTACAGGCCCCCAAACAGTAGAATGGATGTAGTGTGTAAGTTGAATAATGAGTTGAAATTGGCCAGTCGCAAAGATGTCACTGCAGTTGTTATGGGGGATTTCAACATGCAGGTCGACTGGGAGAATCAGGATGGTATTGGGCCTGAACAAAGAGACTTTGTGGAGTGCCTCCGACGTGGATTGTTAGAACAGCAGGTGCTGGAACCTACCAGGGAAAAGGCAATTCTGGATCTGGTATTGTGCAACGAACCAGAATTGATCAGGGACCTCGAAGTGAAGGAGCCATTAGGAGGTAGTGACCATAATACAATAACCTTCAATCTGCAATTTGAAAGGGAGAGGTTACAATCGGTAGTGACAATATTTCTGTTGAATAAAGGGAACTATGGAGCTATGAGGAAGGAGCTGGCCAAAGTTCAATGGTGCAATACCTTAGCAGGGATGACAGTGGAGGAACAATGGCAGATATTTCTGAGTATAATGCAGAAGATGCAGGATCAGTTCATTCCAAAAAGGAAGAAAGATCCTATGAGGAGGCATGGGTGGCCGTTGCTGACGAGGGAAGTTAAGAACCATATAAAGTCAAAAGAGAAAAAGTATAACATAGCAAAGATGAGTGGGAAAACGGAGAACTGGGAAGCTTTTAAAGAACAACAGAGGATTACTAAGAAGGAAATACGCAGAGAAAAAAATGAGGTA
>NC_057717.1:45738583-45744746 GCF_004010195.1 Chiloscyllium plagiosum | reverse complement strand
AGATAGCAGCAGTCCCTGTGTATTGCTGAGAACAGTTGTCCCTGTTGTTATTGCAGACGATAGCAATCCCGCTTTTTATTAATTAAAAACAGCAGTCCCTGTATTTTTCATAGAGAACTGCAGATCCTGTCATCATTACAGAGAACAGCACTTCATGTTTTCATTATACAGAACAGCCCGACATGGATATCTTGCTGAGAACAACAGTACGTATGTATATTATAAAGAACCCCTTGTCCAATCATTATTGTCAAGAACAGCTGTTGCTACGTATCTTTTCGAGAACACTAGATCCTGTGTACGTTACAGCGAATAGCAATCGTTGTTGTTGTTGCAGCAGGCAACACCGATTCTTGTCTTTAATACTTTAAGTTAAAAATCACACACACCAGGTTATTTTCCAAAAGACTTTTTGGGAAGTCCAAGCTGTCGCAGCACTGCTCCTTCGTCAGGTCGCTATTGGGGCAGGATCATAAGACAGAATTTATGGTAAAAGATCAAATTGTCAGAAAAATGATAGATCAGATGGTGTAACATCTGTGCAGGTAGAATTGAGGAACCGCAAAGTGAAAAGAGAAATGTAGGTGGAGTGACGTGCAGGCATCCAAACAGTAGTTAGGAGCTGGAGCGCAAGATACACCAGGAGATGGAAAAGATGTTTAGGAAAGGCAACGTTACAGTGATTATGGATGAGTGGAATATGCTGGTGGATTGGTATAATCAAGTTCGTCGTGGATGGCAAGAAACTTAATTTGTCTAATCAATACTAGATTTTGTGTTGTGAAATGAGGCAGATTTGATAAGGGTGCTGAAGGTGAAGGAACGTTTTGAAGGCAGTGATAATAATATGTTTGAATTTACTCTGCAATTTGAGAGGGAGAAGTACAATCAGAGGGAATGCTATTACAGCTGAATAAAAACAACTACAGAGGTATGAGCAAGAAGATGGAGGGAATTGCGCGACGCTACACAGCCTGGAATTCACGCATTCAGTACAAAGACCAGGATTTGCTCCCTTCCAAAAAGAGGAACTTTTCCCATGGCACACAACTGCTGATGCTTTGTTGGAACACGGCTGGAAGCCAACACAATCCGTTCATTACCGGAAGCAGATCGGCCATACCGAATTCGGCGACGCTCTACTTCGTGGAAGTCGACAAAGCCATGTAATGTGCCGGAATATTCCCCTTGCAGAAACGGACTACTTCACAACGTTGGAAATCGCGGACATCCGGTCGGAACACGGTCTGAAATGCGTTGCGGTGGTGCAGACCGCTTGCCCGAGGCCCAGCCAGAATACAGCCTGTGAGATTTTCACTAAATTTTCCTCATTATGTAAATGGCATCAGCCAGAGAAAGCCACGTTAGCCCCTCATACGTCCTCTTCTCGTTTTTGCCAGTTTAGATCTTGCACTCTCGGTCAAAGTGCAAAATCGCTGAAAATCAGTGACAAGAAGGACAGCACTTGGTGCGAGACAGGTACATCTTTGGCATATCCCCTGCATCAAATCCGGCGGCGCCACCTGTCCTCGAATTCCCAAAGTCGTTTTGAACTCCCGGATTCGCTCCCTTCCAAGCATGGAGCAAATCCAACCATAGAAAATCGCTCACATTGGGTCCGAAACTGGCTGGCACTCCGCCAAAATGGTCACACCGTTCCCATATCGTCTAATCCGAATTCAGCGGCACTATCAGACCTCAAAGTCCCCAAGGCAATAGGAACTCAAGAATTCGGCCCCGTGCCAAAAACGACGACTACCCAATTTGGGAAATCGCTGATACCCGTAGACAACACGACCACACTCGCTGTCAGCCGGGAACACAGTGTGCAAATCCGCCTGAACAAATCCAGTGACGCTCGATTTTCTGCAAATCACAAAGTCGGTATGAACTTCCAGATTCGATCCCTTCTGCAAGGGCACTCAACCTAACCTAACCTGACGCCTAACCTTGAATCGATTCCTAATCCTAACACCTACACGAGCCCCAAATCTGAACCTAAGCCTTACCACAAGCCGCAAACTAAATCTGAAACTAACCCTGACCTTACCCTCATCACCGGCTTCATTCCAGACTAATACACCTTTTACTACAAACTGCCTCTGGCATTGCATCTCACAAAGTGCACTAATTCACTTTCAAACCTGCTACAGGGCACTCCTGAACCGGCCACACAACCGGGGCATGCGGAATAACTGGAAATTAAGACCCCAGTACTAATTAAAAATAACCGAAGCTGCCAGTTGAACATTGAAGTCAGAAATCCATTCCAATATACATATGGTTACAGATTGCTACGTGTTAACTGGTTGCAGATGTGTGCTGACACGAAAGTTTTTGAAGTGTTAGTGGTTACTCATTTGTTGTTAGCAATTTATGCTGAGGCAAACATTTTCAAACTGTCAGCCATTACTGATAGATGCTAAATGGGAATTCTACGTGTCAGTGATTACTGATTTGAACCGCTCCTAAAACTTTTCTTCGTGTTGCGTATGTTCTGAGGGAACTGAGCAACTTAGTTTGTTTTTGAAAAGTGGAGAGGGAAAAGAGGAGAAATGCTGAACGGTTCGCCACTGCTTTGGTGGCATTCACACCTCTCATTCCGCGTGCAGTGCATTTATGAACAGTTGGTGGCACAACGTACGCCAGCCTGGCAGCATCATGTGACTGCTCCTGGCCAGGGAGAACCATGGAAAACCATCAGGCGTTGGCATGCTGAGGTGACGTGGTTGGTCACTGTTTCAGAACACCTCCACCCTCCGTGCATTTCTCTTTCAATCCCCGACACAAGCACACACACATCTGCCAACTTGGACTCCGCCAACATCCCCGGCCAGAAGCACACACATCCAACCATTGGCAGATGTGCTGCACCTGTGGGTATGGAATGGTCTGCAGGGCATTTGGTTAGATGCGAGGCCCGTGCAATAGCCGAGGTAATGGCGAGTACATATGAACGTGCGTGGGAGTAAATTTTCTTCCATAAAATACCGACAAAAGGCTTACAAAGTTTAGAAGCACACAAAACCAGGATATAGTCCAACAGGTTTAATCGGAAGCGTTGGCTTTCTGAGCGCTGCTCCTTCATCAGGTGGTTGCGGAGTACATAATTGTAAGCTACAGAATTGATAGCAAAAGTTTACAGTGTTTTGTAATTAAAGCTATACATTAAAATATCTGTTAGAATGACCGTCTTAGTTTCACTTCTTTCATATGCAAATCACATATCTTTTTTTTAAGTTACATTCTCAGGTTAACTTTAACAATTGGTGTCAGCCCAGATCATGTGTCGAAGGTGTCAATGCCTCTCATTACCTTGCAGACCTCTATCAAGTAACCTAATTTCGTTCTTCTGCCCAATCTGAAAATGCCCTCGCTTATTATACCTCTCCTTTTATCACATGCACTCCAATCCAGGCGGCATCCTAGTAAGTCTCCTCTGCATCATCTCTAAAGCATCTGTATGCTTCCTATAATGACGCCATCCGAACTGGACATAACATTTCAACTGTGGTGCAAACAGTGTTATATTTAGCTGGAGTAAAGCCTCTCGGCTTTTAAAATCAATCCACTTGTTAATGAAAGCCGAAAGACTATACTCCTTCAGAACACTCCTGGCAATATATGTGGAAACTTTGATAAGTCTATGTCCTTACAAACCAAGATACCGCTGTTCCTCCATGCTGCCAGGAAACCTATCTTTCATGCTGTATTCTGCATTTAGAATCGAACTTCCAAAATTAACGAATTCGCACTTATCCAGTTTGAAATCTCTCTCCCACTTCTCAGCCCAGCTCTGCATCTTGTCAATGTCTTGTTGTAGCCTGCAATAGCCCGCAACACTTCCTACATACATCCGACCATCTTGGCATTGGCAAATGTACTAACCCACCCTTCAGTTTCTTCATGCATGTCTTGAAAAATACTACAGAGAGCCAACTCCCAAGGACAGATCCCTGCGGAACACAACTGATCACCGACCTGCAGGAGGAATTCTTTCAATCGATTATCATCCATGCTCAACTTTCATCATGCTTATTTCTGACACACCTTGCATCAAAACAGTCCCATGCAAACACATCTCTTTGTCATACCAATTATGCATCCTTACTGACAGACTGTCTTCATTATATTTCTGCTAGTTCGACAACGACACTCTCCTGTATTCTGTAGCTCTTGTTCCCATCCCTCTGCCAAACTATCTTAAACCCTCCAGAACTGCTCCAGCAAATCTCTTGCGCATGATATTCATGCTCCTCCAGTTTCAGTGCAACTCGACCTTCATGGACAGGTCCCACGTTCCCCTGAAGGTACTCGAAAGTTCTACGTATCTTAAGCCCTTTCTTCTGAACCAGCCCTGTAGCCCCATGTTTAGCTGCACTCGCTTCCTCTTCCTCGCATCACTAGCACGAAGCGCCTGTCGTAATCCTCTAACGTTAGTAATCCTCTAACGTTCTAACTGAGGTGAGACTCGAAACATTCACCAAGTATATCTCCACGTTTGCGGCCAGATCAATTGATTTTCTCCAGCAAACTCTGCGTCTATTTCAGATTCTCAGTATCACAACTACTTTGCTTTGTGCAAGTCGTATCCCTGAGCTCCTCAACCACATTTTAACGAAATGGAACAGGGACCATCATGTCGATGAGATGAGAGCCATCATGGACCCTGACACCTGGGAGGAAACAATCTTTTCTCGAATCATTTTCTGAACACAAAATCTCCTATCCATTCCTCTAACTATTAACTCTCCGAACACGAGCGCTTTTCTATTCTCTCATCTTCCCTTCTGAACCACCGGAACAGTCTCAATGGCAGAGACGTGGCCATTTTAGCTTTCCAGATAGGTCGCCTCCCTCAACAGCATCGTAATCGGTATACTTTTTATTGAGGGATCCCTGCACGGACTACCCGTTCCCTTTTCGTCCCCTCACTGTCAACCATTTACGTTGTTCCTGCACCAAATTTGTGACTACATCCCTATAACCCCTGTCTGTTACCCCCTTCACCTCCCGAATACGCCGAATTTTATCCACCTCCAACTCCACGCCCCGAATGCAGGTACCAATGAGCTGGAGTTGGTTGCACTTCCGCAGGTGATTTCAGCCAGGACACTTGGGTGTCTCTTACCTCCCTCCTCCTCCAGGGGGAGCATGCGATTGTCCTGATATCAATTCCGAATGCACTGAATTCCCAAACAGACTATTGAATGGTACTATCTACCTTAACGAAATGCTGCACTGAACTTCACTTTTTCGAATGGAAAAGGAAGATGAATTGAGACACTAATTGAGTAATGTTTCGGGTAAAATAACTGCCCGAATATATTTTCTCTTCAAGGTTTGTGCGAAGATTTGTAGCTCGGGTGCTCGTTGCTGTGGTTCTGTTCGCCGAGCTGGAAGTTTTTGTTGCAAACGTTTCGTCCCCTGGCTAGGCGACATCTTCAGTGCTTGGGAGCCTCCTGCGCAGCGCTTCTTTGATGTTTCCTCCGGTGTTTATAGTGGTCTGTCCCTGCCGCTTCCGGTTGTCAGTTTCAGCTGTCCGCTGTAGTGGTTGGTATATTGGGTCCAGGTCGATGTGTTTGTTGATGGAGTTTGTGGATGAACTCTCAGGGGAATGTAGCATGAGCAGCCAAGTTTCTGGTACCGAGACTGACTCTAATGAAACAAGGGGTATGTTGTGGTTCTGTTCGCCGAGCTGGAAGTTTTTGTTGCAAACGTTTCGTCCCCTGGCTAGGCGACAGCATCAGTGCTTGGGAGCCTCCTGCGAAGCGCTTCTTTGATGTTTCCTCCGATGTTTATAGTGGTCTGTCCCTGCCGCTTCCGGCAACCGGAAACTGACAACCGGAAGCGGGAGGGACAGACCACTATAAACACCGGAGGAAACAACAAAGAAGCGCTTCGCAGGAGGCTCCCAAGCACTGATGATGTCGCCTAGCCAGGGGACGAAAAGTTTGCAACAAAAACTTCCAGCTCGGCGAACAGAACCAATATTCCATAGATTTCTACAATATTGTCTCTATTAAGACATTGCACAATTCCATTTTTAAACTATTTACGTGTATCTCTGTATCTTTCCCTGTCATCTCCTCTAGCCGCTACATCCATCTGTATTTCAGGAACCCTCTGTATCACTACAAACTTTATATCATATTACAGCCTC
>NC_057717.1:45735779-45737517 GCF_004010195.1 Chiloscyllium plagiosum | reverse complement strand
ATTTCCTACAGCAGTTGGGTCGCTTGACATATGTTACGCATTACCTATTAGACTTGATAATACACTGTCGTGCCTCCAGTTGTGGCTGAAGGTCGAACACAGAGACATCGAGGTTCTTAAGCTGCAGCCGCCAACTGTAAAATGGACTGGCAGACAGCCAGCAACATCCATCGTTTCCCACATCGCTCAAGATGGGGAAAGCTCGAAAGATCAGTCGGTCGAGAAGCATCAATACAGATTGAAACCGAATTTACATTTTGTGTCTTGCATGTTTCAACACAATTGAGAAGATTTCTAAACGAGATTAGACTCGAAACTTTCACCAGTTCTATCTCCACGGATGCGTCCAGATCTATCGATTTTCTCCATAAATCTGTGCGTCTATTTCAGATGCTCAGTATCACAAGTATTTTGCCTTTATGCAAGTCAGATGTTTCAGTTCCTCAGCTTATCTTAACGAAATTCAGCAGAGAATATCGCGTCTAATGGACAATTACTTGTTCTGAACTACTTCATTGCAAAAGAAGGGATGAAACTTGAAGGCTCTGTTAGGTTGCTTAAGATAGCAATTTAGCCAGGAAGGAGCGAAACAGACAGCTGAGAAGAGCTATTAGCGGACATGAGAAGGATGTCCTTTGGCAGTCAGGATCAAGTAGAACAACAAAGCTACTACAGATATGTCAAGAATAACAGGACGACTAGAGTAAGATTTGGGCCAGTCAAGGACAATAATGGGAAGTTGTGTGCGGAGTCCGAGGGAGTAGGAGGGGTGCTAAATGAATATTTTTCGACAGTATTCATACAGGAGAAAAGGAAATTTTGTAGAGCAGAATAATGAGATACAGTGCATTAAACTAGACGGGACTGAAGTTCAGAAGGAGGAGGTTTTAGCAATTCTGGAGCGTGTATAAAGTCCATTATGCCAGAAGTGATTTATCCCAGGAAAAGCTAGGAAGATAGCGAGACGTTTGAAAAAATGTTGGGTATGATCTTTATGTCGTCATTGCCTACAAGAAGAGAGCCAGATGACTGGAGTATAGCAAACTTGTTTTTGGCCAAGAAGCGGAGTAGAGATAACCCTGCTAATTACAGATCTGTGAGCCTTACTTCAGTTGTGGGCAAAGTGTTGGAAAGGATTCTCTGAGATAGGATTTATAATCACCCAGAAAAGATTAGTGTGATTAGAGAGAGTTAACATTTTTTGGTGAAGTGGGTGCCATAGCTTATACAACTTATGGTGTTCTTTGAGAAAGTGACCAACACGAGAATGAGGGAAAAGCGATTGATGTGGTTCATACAAATTATGTAAAGTGTTCCCCACTGGAGGCCATTGCAGAAAGTTCGGAGGTATAGAATTGAGGGTGATTTAAAATTTTGGATCTGTAATTGGATGATTGAATGTAGAGGGGAAAGTGATTATTATCGAGTTCAGTAACTGGTAGCGTCCCGTAAGGATCTGTTTTGTTTTCACTGTTGTTTGCGATTTTTATAAATGTCCTGGATGAGGGGCTAAAAGGACGGATTAAGATGTCTGTGGACGATTCTAACGTTGGTGGAGTTGTGGACAGTGAGGAATGATGTTGCAAGTTTCAGAGGGACATAGATAAACTGCAGAGCTGGCAAAATGAAGGTTAATGCGGAAAAGTGTAAGCTGATTCACTTTGGCTGGAGTAACATGAATACAGAGTACTGGGCTCTTGGAAAAAACATTCTTGGCAGTGTGGATCATCAGAGAGAT
>NC_057717.1:45732890-45735279 GCF_004010195.1 Chiloscyllium plagiosum | reverse complement strand
TGTTCTGAAATATGCTGTGAATTTCCCATCATTGTCTTACTTATTATTGTATTCATTAGCTGTTCACGTTTGTTAGAATTCCTTCCGTGACATTGTCTGTTTACCTAACTTGCGGACATTCTTTTCATTATGCGAGTAAAATCTTCACAATATATGTCCGTCCCACCGCCCTTCTTCACTGCTTTTTATGATTGTAAATCAGTTATTTCTTTGTATTTATTGAAGTAGATAGTCTGCTTTGTTTCGAGAGCATTCATGGAAAAAGCTGAGGACTTTAGAGTTTTAAGATTTCCTGCTCTGCAGTCGCATCTGGAAATGTACTCTTAATTTCAGCAGTTTATTCTTCTCCCCTTTTACTAATACCCATATAAATGCTTTACATTTTGTGCTGTCTTTTTTTATAATCAACTTTCATTTGGCATTTCTTTCAAAGTTCATTGCCAGGTTAACACTGTTCTGTTGATCACCCTCTCAAATGCCTCAATAAAGCAGTGTCGATACAAATAAAAACAACCCGAACATGGTGCAGCTGAAGGTAACCCCGTCGAAGAAGATGTCACGTTTCTAGATGTTTGTGGTATCGCCCCAGGAAGATGATCCAATGCCCATCGCAGATGTATGAAGACGGCACATGCAGTTTTGTCATCGGATATTCCATATGACGGATTCAAAGGGATTCGTTTCACCACTGCCTTTTAGGGGCGGTATGGTGGCACAGTGGCACAGTGGTTAGCACTGCTGCCTTACAGCAACAGGGTCCCAATTTCGATTCCAACCTAGGGTGACTGTTTGTTTGGAGTTTGTACATTCTCCCCGTGCCTGTGTGGGTTTCCTCTGGGTGCTCTGGTTTCCTCCCACAGCCCAAAGACGTGCAGGTCAGGTGAGTTGGCCATGCTAAATTGCCTATAGTATTAGGTGCATTTGTTACAGGGAAATGGGTCTGGTTGGGTTACTCTTCGGAGGATCGTTGTGGACTTGTTGTGCCAAAGGGCCTGTTTCCACACTGGAGGGAATCTAATGAATTAATAATGTAGAGACATAAATCCCTCCAAAATGGTTAGGTAAATGGTATATCAAACTGATGAATAACAAAAAACTTCATTTTCTATATCACTGAGAAAAGGTATTAAGGAAGGCAAGTGGACTGATATCATTTGCTATTCATGGAATCGAGTATGAATGTAGGACACGTGTTGCAAATGTCTCAGGAACTGATGAGACCGGGTGATTTCATTCACTTTTGATCCCCTCATTAGAATGGATATAGTTCCATTGGAGATAGTTCATGTCGTTCATCGAATTGATTCTAATAATAAGAACAAAGAAAAGTACAGCACAGGAACAGGCTCTTCAGCCTTGCAAACCTGTGTAGCACGAGGTTTTGTACTTAAACTTGGTGCCTATTTCCAATGGGTCTGTTTCCCTTTCCTCTCTGCCCATACATGCATCTGTCCAGTCACATTTTAAACGACCCTATCGTTATCACCCCTACCACCTTCGCTGATAACGCGCTCCAGGCGCCCAACAACCTCTGAGTAAAGAACTTTGCACGCATGTCTCCCAGAACTTTTCCCCTCTCACTTGAGCTCGTGACATCTCATAATTTCCCCTCTCTGGGGAGAAAAAGGTTCTATTCACCATACATATACATCTCATGATTTTGTACACCTCAAACAGGTCAGACTCGACCCCCGCCTTTTAAATGAAAGTAATCCTAATATTCTCAACCTCTCTTCATAGCTAGCGCCCTTCATACCAGGCAACAACACAGTGAACTTATTCTACGCCCACTAGAAATAATCCACATCACTTTCATTGTGTGGTAACCAGAACTGAAATCATCATTTAAAATGTGACCGAACCAATCCTATACAACTGTAATATGACCTCTCAACTCTTGTGGTTAATACCCCGTCCGATAAAGGAATGCATGCTGACCACACGACTGACCTGCATTATGAACGTTAGGGAACAATTGACCTGTCCACCCAGATCTCTCTGTACATCAATTTCCCACAGGAATTCTCAAATTACTGTATGATTTGCTCTGTTTGGATCTTCAAAAATGCATCACCTCGTATTTGACTGGATTGAACTCGGTTTTCCATTTCTCTTTCCAGGTCTCCAATCTATCTATATTATGTTCATTGCAAAAACACGCCCCTTGATTATCTGCTACTCCACCGTCCTTAGTACCATCTGCAAAATTGTGAATCTCCACCTTCCTCCAAATCAGTTATGCAAATGACAAACAGCACTGATCCGTCACGGATCGCTGTTGAACACCACTGGTCACAGGTCTACATTCTGTGAAACTCCCTTCCATTACTGTTGTTTGTCTTCTGTTGCCCAGCAAGTTTAGTTTGTTAGTACACCCTGCACCCCATGC
>NC_057717.1:45726840-45730789 GCF_004010195.1 Chiloscyllium plagiosum | reverse complement strand
AAAAAAAGGGCTTTAGGATTTTCCTTAACTTTGTTTGATAAAGATGTATCGTGATTTTTGTTTTTAGCCACTTCATACCTCGTTTCAGATATCTCACACATTCCGGATATTCTTCCAAAGCTTTGTCTGTCTTCAGTTGCCTTCATCTTATCTACGCTTCATTTTTCCTCTTAACTAGTTTCACAATTTCACCTGTATTCTATGGTTTCCTAATCTGGCCATGTCTCTCCCTCATCTTCACAGGAACATATATGTCTTGAACTCTAAACACTTCCTCTTTAAAAGTCCTCAACAGATCAAATGTGGATTCAACTTCAAATAGCGGCTCCCAACGCCACTCCACAGTTCCTGCTGCATTTTGGCATGGTTGGCCTTCCCACAATTCCGCGCTCTTCCTTTTGGACCTTATTCCACGAGAATAATTAAAAGTTATTGAATTGTGATCACTATTCCCAATCCTGCCTACTATTCCCCTCAATCACACTGAATTCCTTCTTATGTTCGTTATAGCTTCAGTTATATCCTCCTTACTGTCCACTAACTACCCTGCCACATTAGTTTATACCATCACAAACAGCGTTATCAGAAGCATCCCAAAGGTTTGCAGTCTAGCCGGTCTGTGAATCGTAACATTCGTAACACCAGAACCGGTGCCAATGTCCAAAACGTTTGAACAGTCCCTCCTACAACAGTACTCCCAGAAGCCACGTATACATAACTGTTGCCCAAATATATCAGTACACTCACTTTCCCAGCGCGCAGTTCGACCACTCCCACTTAGCTCCTCACTCTCACCACTCCTGCTGCTATCGAGAAATGGAGGCCTGACACTCGAGTATAGTCCAATCTAAGTAGGAAATGTACCATCCCTGCAGACCCCGGTTCTCTCTCTCTCCTCGCTTCTCCCAATAAATGGAAGCCTGAATCTCGAGGAATGTTCCATTTATGGAAAGAAATTTGCCTTCACTGCAGCTCCCTTCAATCAGGAAATCGTAAGGAATCAAGAGCTGAGTGGCCTGTTTTTTGAAGGCGGATTGGTTGAGCTAGGAAGAGCAAAATGAGATTCATTTTAGTTCAGTTAGATGCGAAAGGCGATTGATACAGTTTAAGTTTAACGCATGATACCTCATCTGGGTCAATCTAGAAATAGAAGTCTAATTTCGGAGGAGGGACACTACATTAAAAAAAACACCGATGATGAGAAATTATATCTTTGAAAGGGCTCTGAACCAAAGGAGGTCATGACACAGTGGACGGTGGTCTCCGGTGAACGGACAGGAAGGTGAAATTTAGGGGAGATGAAGTCAGCCATGACTGCATCAAATTTGGGGAAACCCGACATACTAAATTTTCTGTTACAGCGTCCCAGATCTTACCGTTTAATTTTCTGAAATTCCAATGCTCTTAAGTGTGGACAAGGCGAGGACCATTTGGCAAGCAGTCAATATCGCAAAGGAGCATGTAATGGAAAGACACTGAAAGAGCACGAGCTGGAACCGAAGCAGCATTTGAGAATTAAACATGAATAGTAGAGCATAAAACATCGAACATTACAGTGAATTACATGGATTTCGCCCTCGATGCTGCATCGACTTCTGAATTCAATTTGAAGCCCATCTGACTCACACTATTCCATTTCCGTCTCTATGTTTATTCAATGACTGCTTAAATACTCTTAAATTGGCGAGTGTACTAATGTTGCAGGAAGGTTAATCCATACCTCTAGTACTCTCTGAGTAAATAAAATAACCCCAGCCTCTGTCCGGTATCTGTCACCCCGCAATTTAAAGTCATGTCCTCTCCTGCGAGCCATCATCATCTGAGAAAAAGGCTCCCACTGTCCATCCTATGCAATTATCCAGTCATCCCATATGTCTCTAATAAGTTACCTCTGAACCTTCTTCTTTCTAATGACAACAGACTCTGGTCCTTCAGTCTTTCATGATAAGGCATTCCTTCCTTCGAAGGCAAGATCCTGGTAAATCACTGCACCAGTGGCAGTGCTTCCATACCATTCCTATATTGTGGCGAGCATAACTGTGTGGAGTCCTCCATTTGTGACCAGACTAGAGTTTTGTACAACTGGACCATGGACTCATGGTTACGAAATTCTATCCCTGTACCAATAAAAGAGTAACATCCTATCCCTTCTTCAGAACCCTATCAACCTGGGCGTCAGGTGTCAGAGATCTATGTACATGGACAGCGAGATCTCTCTGATGATCTACACTGCCAAGAATGTTTTTTCCAAGAGCCCAGTACTCTGTATTCATGTTACTCCATTCAAAGTGAATCAGCTTACACTTTTTCGCATTAACCTTCATTTTGCCAGCTCTGCAGTTTATCTATGTCCCTCTGAAACTCGCAACATCATTCCCCACTCTCCACAACTCCACCAACGTTAGTATCGTCCACAGACATCTTAATCCGTCCTTTTACCCCCTCATCCAGGACATTTATAAAAATCGCAATCAACAGTGAAAACAAAACAGATCCTTACGGGACGCTACCAGTTACTGAACTCGATAATGATCACTTTCCCCTTTACATTCAATCATCCAATTACAGATCCAAACTTTTAAATCACCCTCAATTCTATACCTCCGAACTTTCTGCAATGGCCTCCGGTGGGGAACACTTTACATAATTTATATGAACCACATCAATCGCTTTTCCCTCATTCTCGTGTTGGTCACTTTCTCAAAGAACACCATAAGTTTTATAAGCTATGGCACCCACTTCACCAAAAAGTGTTAACTCTCTCTAATTACACTAATCTTTTCTGGGTGATTATAAATCCTATCTCAGAGAATCCTTTCCAACACTTTTCCCACAACTGAAGTAAGGCTCACTGATCTGCAATTAGCAGGGTTATCTCTACTCCGCTTATTGGCCAAAAAACAAGTTTGCTATACTCCAGTCATCTGGCTCTCTTCTTGTAGGCAATGACGACATAAAGATCATACCCAACATTTTTTCAAACGTCTCGCTATCTTCCTAGCTTTACCTGGGATAAATCACTTCTGGCATAATGGACTTTATACACGCTCCAGAATTGCTAAAACCTCCTCCTTCTGAACTTCAGTCCCGTCTAGTTTAATGCACTGTATCTCATTATTCTGCTCTACAAAATTTCCTTTTCTCCTGTATGAATACTGTCGAAAAATATTCATTTAGCACCACTCCTACTCCCTCGGACTCCGCACACAACTTCCCATTATTGTCCTTGACTGGCCCAAATCTTACTCTAGTCGTCCTGTTATTCTTGACATATCTGTAGTAGCTTTGTTGTTCTACTTGATCCTGACTGCCAAAGGACATCCTTCTCATGTCCGCTAATAGCTCTTCTCAGCTGTCTGTTTCGCTCCTTCCTGGCTAAATTGCTATCTTAAGCAACCTAACAGAGCCTTCAAGTTTCATCCCTTCTTTTGCAATGAAGTAGTTCAGAACAAGTAATTGTCCATTAGACGCGATATTCTCTGCTGAATTTCGTTAAGATAAGCTGAGGAACTGAAACATCTGACTTGCATAAAGGCAAAATACTTGTGATACTGAGCATCTGAAATAGACGCACAGATTTATGGAGAAAATCGATAGATCTGGACGCATCCGTGGAGATAGAACTGGTGAAAGTTTCGAGTCTAATCTCGTTTAGAAATCTTCTCAATTGTGTTGAAACATGCAAGACACAAAATGTAAATTCGGTTTCAATCTGTATTGATGCTTCTCGACCGACTGATCTTTCGAGCTTTCCCCATCTTGAGCGATGTGGGAAACGATGGATGTTGCTGGCTGTCTGCCAGTCCATTTTACAGTTGGCGGCTGCAGCTTAAGAACCTCGATGTCTCTGTGTTCGACCTTCAGCCACAACTGGAGGCACGACAGTGTATTATCAAGTCTAATAGGTAATGCGTAACATATGTCAAGCGACCCAACTGCTGTAGGAAAT
>NC_057717.1:45723734-45726420 GCF_004010195.1 Chiloscyllium plagiosum | reverse complement strand
AATGAAGTAGTTCAGAACAAGTAATTGTCCATTAGACGCGATATTCTCTGTTGCATTTCGTTAAGATAAGCTGAGGAACTGAAATATCTGACTTGCATAAAGGCAAAATAGTTGTGATACTGAGAATCTGAAATAGACGCACAGATTTCTGGAGAAAATCGATAGATCTGGCCGCATCCGTGGAGATAGAACTGGTGAAAGTTTCGAGTCTAATCTCGTTTAGAAATCTTCTCAATTGTGTTGAAACCTGCAAGACATAAAACGTAAATTCGGTTTCAATCCGTATTGATGCTTCTCGACTGACTGATCTTTCGAGCTTTCCCCAGCTTGAGCGATGTGGGAAACGATGGATGTTGCTGGCTGTCTGCCAGTCCATTTTACAGTTGATGGCTGCAGCTAAAGAACCTCTGTGTTCGACCTTCAGCCACAACTGGAGGCACGACAGTGCATTATCAAGTCTAATAGGTAATGTGTAATATATGTCAAGCGACCCAACTGCTGTAGGAAATGCAGACGGAGACAAAATGGGTGACTTGTCGGAAAATGCAGGGCACATAGCGAGTAAGGAGGAAATCCCGCCAGTTTATCTTGCGTGCGACGTTGAACATTGCTTGCAGACGGGGTTCTCCGCAAAGAGGCAATGTAGGTAGGGATTCCTTTGAGCTGGGCATAGAAAAGCAAAGCTTGAAGCTGGAGAAGTGACTTTAGGAACATAAATTGAATTCTCGTCGTCAATATCAAAGACTTTTGTGAGCGGAGGCAATCCTTTCAGAATGGGAAGGGGAAAAAGCAAAATGTCGATGTCCATGTTGGCACCAAGTGTAGCAAAAGATGTCCTGAGAACTGAGTTTCGGATTTTGACAGGAAATTGAAAAGCACAAGCTCAAAGATAGTAATCGTCTGAATAATCCATTGTCCTGAAAGACTCTACATGATATTCAAAGGGGAGAGATTGATGTGTGGCTGGGAGTTTGTTGCCAGACAGAGGCATTTAGATTTCTAAAGTATACAGTTCATAGAGCAGGACCAGGCACGGAACTGATGCATAAGAGAGAAAATATATTCGGGCAGTTATTTTACCCGAAACATTACTCAATTAGTGCCTCAATTCATCTTCCTTTTCCATGCGAAAAAGTGAAGTTCAGTGCGGCATTTCGTGGCTAGTACCATTCAATATTCTGTTTGGGAATTCAGAGCATTCGGAATTGATATCAGTACAATGGCATGCTCCCCGTGGAGGAGGAGGGAGGTAAGAGACACCCAAGTGTCCTGGCTGAATTCACCTGCGGGAAGTGCAACCAACTCCAGCTCATTGGTAACTGTATTAGGGGCGTGGAGTTGGAGGTGGATGAAATTCGGCGTGTTCGGGAGGTGAAGGGGATAAGAGACAGGGGTTATAGGGATGTAGTCACAAATTAGGTGCAGGGACAACGTAAATGGTTGACCGTGAGGGGACGAAAAGGGAACAGGCAGTCAGTGCAGGGATCCCTCAATAAAAAGTATACCGATGACGATACTGTTGAGGGGGTTGACCTATCTGGAAAGCTAAAATGGCCACGTCTCTGCCATTGAGACTGTTTCGGTGGTTCAGAAGGGAAGATGAGAGAATAGAAAAGCGCTCGTGTTCAGAGAGTTAATAGTTAGAGGAATGGTTGGAGATTTTGTGTTCAGAAAATGACTCGAGAAAAGTTTGTTTCCTCTCAGGTGTCAGGGTCCTTGATGGCTCTCATCTCATAGACTTGATGGTCCCTGTTCCATTTCGTTAAAATGTAGTTGAGGAGCTCAGGGATGCGACTTGCACAAAGCAAAGTAGTTGTGATACTGAGAATCTGAAATAGACGCAGAGATTGCTAGAGAAAATCAATTGATCTGGCCGCAAACGTGGAGATATACTTGGTGAATGTTTCGAGTCTCATCTCAGTTAGAACGTTAGAGGATTCTAACGTTACAGGATTACGACAGGCGCTTCGTGCTCGTGATGCGAGAAACAGGAAGCGAGTGCAGGTAAACATGGGGCTACAGGGCTGGTTCAGAAGAAAGGGCTAAAGATACGTAGAACTTTCGGGTACCTTCAGGGGAACGTGGGACCTGTCCATGAAGGTCGGATTGCACTGAAACTGGAGGGGCATGAATATCCTGCCTAGGAGATTTGCTGGAGGAGTTCAGGAGGGTTTAAGATAGTTTGGCAGAGGGATGGGAACAAGAGCTACAGAATACAGGAGAGGGTCGTTGTCGAAACAGCAGAAATATAATGAAGAGAGTCTGTCAGTAAGGATACACAATTGGTATGACAAAGAGATGTGTTTTCATGGGACTGTTTCGGTGCAAGGTATGTCAGAAATAAGCATGATGAAAGTTGAGCATGGATCAGTGCTTTGAACAACGATGTTGTGGCCTTGACAGACACATGGATTTCACGGGAAGGAATGGTTGCTGGATGTTCCAGGATTTCGATATTTTAAAACATCAGAAGGTTGGTAAAAGAGGAGAGGGATTAACATTGTTAATTAGAGAGTGTATCACAACTGCAGAAAAGGACGCTGTAGAGGAGGGTTTGTCAACTGAGTCAGTGTGGGTGGACATCAGTTACAGGAAATGAGCAGTCAGCATGTTCGGTGTTTTCTAATAACCCCGCAACAGCAGCGAAGGGATGGAAGAATAGATTGAACAACAGGTGCGGGAAAGA
>NC_057717.1:45718412-45721133 GCF_004010195.1 Chiloscyllium plagiosum | reverse complement strand
TTACTAGGATGCCGCCTGGATTGGAGTGCATGTGATAAAAGGAGAGGTATAATAAGCGAGGGCATTTTCAGATTGGGCAGAAGAACGAAATTAGGTTACTTGATAGAGGTCTGCAAGGCAATGAGAGGCATTGACACCTTCGACACATGATCTGGGCTGACACCAATTGTTAAAGTTAACCTAGAATGTAACTAAAAAAAAGGATTTGTGATTTGCATATGAAAGAAGTGAAACTAACAAGGTCATTCTAACAGATATTTTTTAATGTGTAGCTTCAATTACATCACACTGTAAACTTTTGCTATCAATTCTGTAGCTTACAATTATGTACTCCGCAACCACCTGATGAAGGAGCAGCACTCAGAAAGGCAGCGCTTCCAATTAAACCTGTTGGACTATAACCTGGTTTTGTGTGCTTCTAAACTTTGTAGATGTGTGTGTGCTTGTGTAAGGGATTGAAAGAGAAATGCACGGAGGTTGGAGGTGTTCTGAAACTGTGTCCAACCCCGTCACCTCAGCATGCCAACGCCTGATGGTTTTCGATGGTTCTCCCTGGCAAGGAGCAGTCACATGATGCTGCCAGACTGGCGTACATTGTGTCACCAACTGTTCATAAATGCACTGCACCCGGAATGAGAGGTTTGAATGCCACCAAAGCAGTGGCAGCTCGTTCAGCATTTCTCCTCTTTTCCCTCTCCACTTTTCAAAAACAAACTAAGTTGCTCAGTTCACTCAGAACATACGCAACACGAAGAAAAGTTTTAGGAGCGGTTCAAATCAGTAATCACTGACACGTAGAATTTCCATTTAGCACCTATCAGTAATGGCTGACAGTTTGAAAATGTTTGCCTCAGCATAAACTGCTAACAACAAATGAGTAACCACTAATACTTCAAAGCTTTTCGTGTCAGCTCACATCTGCAACCAGTTAACACGTAGCAATCTGTAACCATGTGTATATTGGAATGAATTTCTGACTTCAATGTTCAACTGGCAGCTTCGGTTATTTTAAATTAGTACTGGGGGCTTAATTTCCAGTTATTCCGCATGCCCCGGTAGTGTGGCCGGGGCAGGAGTGCCCTGTAGCAGTTTTGAAAGTGAATTAGTGCCCTTTGTGAGATGTCATGCCAGAGGCAGTTTGTAGTAAAGGGTGTATTAGTCTGGAATGAAGCCGGTGATGAGGGTAAGGTCAGGGTTAGTTTCAGATTTAGTTTGCGGCTTGTGGTAAGGGTTAGGTTCAGATTTGGGGCTAGAGTAGGTGTTAGGATTAGGAATCGATTCAAGGTTAGGCGTCAGGTTAGGTTAGGTTGAGTGCCCTTTCAGAAGGGATCGAATCTGGAAGTTCATACGGACTTTGTGATTTGCAGAAAATCGAGCGTTACTGGATTTGTTCATGCGGATTTGCACACTGAGTTCCCGGCTGACAGCGAGTGTGGTCGTGTTGTCTATGGGTATCAGCGATTTCCCAAATTGGCTAGTCGTCGTTTTTGGCACGGGGTCGAATTCTTGAGTTCCTATTGCCTTGGGGACTTTGAGGTCTGATAGTGTCGCTGAATTCGGATTAGACGATCTGGGAACGGTGTGACCATTTTAGCGGAGTGCCGGCCAGTTTCGGACCCAATGTGAGCGATTTTCTATGGTTGGATTTGCTCCATGCTTGGAAGGGAGCGAAATTTAGTGAAACTCTCACAGGCTGTACTCTGGCTGGGCCTCGGGCAAGCGGTCTGGACCACCGCAACGCAGTTCAGACCGTGTTCCGACCGGATGTCCGCGATTTCCAAGGTTGTGAAGTGGTCCGTTTCTGCAAGGGGAATATTCCGGCACATTACATGGCTTTGTCGACTTCCACGAAGTAGAGCGTCGCCGAATTCGGTCGGGGCGATCTGCAACCAGTAATGAACGGATTGTGTTGGATGCCAGCCGTGTTCCAACAAAGCATCAGCAGTTGTGCGCCATGGGAAAAGTTCCTCTTTTGGAAGGGAGCAAATCCTGGTCTTTGTACTGAATGCGTGAATTCCAGGCTGTGTAGCGTCGCGCAATTCCGTCCAGCTTCTTGCTCATACCTCTATAGTTGCTTTTATTCAGCTGTAATAGCGTTCCCTCTGATTGTACTTCTCCCTCTCAAATTGCAGAGTAAATTCAAACATATTATTATCACTGCCTTCAAAACGTTGTTCCAACAAAGCACCAGCAGTTGTGCGCCATGGGAAAAGTTCCTCTTTTGGAAGGGAGCAAATCCTGGTCTTTGTACTGAATGCGTGAATTCCAGGCTGTGTCGCGTCGCGCAATTCCGTCCAGCTTCTTGCTCATACTTCTATAGTTGCTTTTATTCAGCTGTAATAGCGTTCCCTCTGATTGTACTTCTCCCTCTCAAATTGCAGAGTAAATTCAAACATATTACTATCACTGCCTTCAAAACGTTCCTTCACCTTCAGCACCCTTATCAAATCTGCCTCATTTCACAACACAAAATCTAGGATTGATTAGACAAATTAAGTTTCTTGCCATCCACGACGAACTTGATTATACCAATCCACCAGCATATTCCACTCATGCATAATGACTGTAACGTTGACTTTCCTAAACATCTTTTCCATCTCCTGGTGTATCTTGCGCTCCAGCTCCTAACTACTGTTTGGATACCTGCACGTCATTCCACCTAGATTTCTCTTTTCACTTTGCAGTTCCTCAATTCTACCTGCACAGATGTTACACCATCTG
>NC_057717.1:45696968-45717912 GCF_004010195.1 Chiloscyllium plagiosum | reverse complement strand
ACCGACTCTTGTCTTTAATACTTTAAGTTAAAATTCACACACGCCAGGTTATTTTCCAAAAGAATTTTTGGGAAGTGCAAGCTGTCGCAGCACTGCTCCTCCGTCAGGTAGCTATTGGGGCAGGATCATAAGACAGAATTTATGGTTAAAGATCAAATTGTCAGAAAAATGATAGATCAGATGGTCTAACATCTGTGCAGGTAGAATTGAGGAACCGCAAAGTGAAAAGAGAAATGTAGGTGGAGTGACGTGCAGGGATCCAAACAGTAGTTAGGAGCTGGAGCGGAAGATACACCAGGAGATGGAAAAGATGTTTAGCAAAGTCAACGTTACAGTGATTATGCATGAGTGGAATATGCTGGTGGATTGGTATAATCAAGTTCGTCGTGGATGGCAAGAAACTTAATTTGACTAATCAATCCTAAATTTTGTGTTGTGAAATGAGGCAGATTTGATAAGGGTGCTGAAGGTGAAGGAACGTTTTGAAGGCAGTGATAATAATATGTTTGAATTTACTCTGCAATTTGAGAGGGAGAAGTACAATCAGAGGGAACGCTATTACAGCTGAATAAAAGCAACTATAGAGGTATGAGCAAGAAGCTGGACGGAATTGCGCGACGCTACACAGCCTGGAATTCACGCATTCAGTACAAAGACCAGGATTTGCTCCCTTCTAAAAGAGGAACTTTTCCCATGGCGCACAACTGCTGATGCTTTGTTGGAACACGGCTGGCAGCCAACACAATCCGTTCATTACCGGTTGCAGATCGCCCAGACTGAATTCGGCGACGCTCTACTTCGTGGAAGTCGACAAAGCCAAGTAATGTGCCGGAATATTCCCCTTGCAGAAACCACTTCACAACGTTGGAAATCGCGAACATCTGTCGGAACACGGTCTGAACTGCGTTGCGGTGGTGCAGACCGCTTGCCCGAGGCCCAGCCAGAATACAGCCTGTGAGAGTTTCACTAAACTTTCCTCAGTATGTCAATGGCATCAGCCAGAGAAAGCCACGTTAGCCCCTCATACGTCCTCTTCTCCTTTTTTCCAGTTTCGATCTTGCACTCTCGGTCAAAATGCAAAATCGCTGAAAATCAGTGACAAGAAGGACAGCACTTGCTGCGAGACAGGAACATCTTTGGCATATCCCCTGCATCAAATCCGGCGGCGCCACCTGTCCTCGAATTCCCAAAGTCATTTTGAACTCCCGGATTCGCTCCCTTCCAAGCATGGAGCAAATCCAAACATAGAAAATCGCTCACATTGGGTCCGAAACTGACCGGCACTCCGCCAAAATGGTCACACCGTTCCCATATCGTCTAATCCGAATTCAGCGGCACTATTAGACCTCAAAGTCCCCAAGGCAATAGGAACTCAAGAATTCGGCACTGTGCCAAAAACGACGACTACCCAATTTGGGAAATCGCTGAGACCCGTAGACAACACGACCACACTCGCTGTCAGCCGGGAACACAGTGTGCAAATCCGCATGAACAAATCCAGTGACGCTCGATTTTCTGCAAGTCACAAAGTCGGTATGAACTTCCACATTCGATCCCTTCTGAAAGGGCACTCAACCTAACCTAACCTGACGCCTAACCTTGAATCGATTCCTAATCCTAACACCTACTCCAGCCCCAAATCTGAACCTAACCCTTACCACAAGCCGCAAACTAAATCTGAAACTAACCCTGACCTTACACTCATCACCGGCTTCATTCCAGACTAATACACCTTTTACTACAAACTGCCTCCGGCATTGCATCTCACAAAGGGCACTAATTCACTTTCAAACCTGCTACAGGGCACTCCTGAACCGGCCACACAACCGGGGCATGCGGAATAACTGGAAATTAAGCCCCCAGTACTAATTAAAAATAACCGAAGCTGCCAGTTGAACATTGAAGTCAGAAATCCATTCCAATATACACATGGTTACAGATTGCTACGTGTTAACTGGTTGCAGATGTGTGCTGACACGAAAGTTTTTGAAGTGTTAGTGGTTACTCATTTGTTGTTAGCAATTTATGCTGAGGCAAACATTTTCAAACTGTCAGCCATTACTGATAGGTGCTAAATGGAAATTCTACGTGTCAGTGATTACTGATTTGAACCGCTCCTAAAACTTTTCTTCGTGTTGCGTATGTTCTGAGGGAACTGAGCAACTTCGTTTGTTTTTGAAAAGTGGAGAGGGAAAAGAGGAGAAATGCTGAACGAGCTGCCACTGCTTTGGTGCCATTCACACCTCTCATTCCGCGTGCAGTGTATTTATGAACAGTTGGTGACACAATGTACGCCAGTCTAGCAGCATCATGTGACTGCTCCTGGCCAGGGAGAACCATGGAAAACCATCAGGCGTTGGCATGCTGAGGTGACGTGGTTGGACACAGTTTCAGAGCACCTCCAACCTCCGTGCATTTCTCTTTCAATCCCCTACACAAGCACACACACATTTGCCAACTTGGACTCCGCCAACATCCCCGGCCAGGAGCACACACGTCCAACGGTTGGCAGATGTGCTGCACCTGTGGGTATGGAATGGTTAGATGCGAGGCCCGTGCAATAGCCGAGATAATGGCGAGTACATATGAACGTGCGTGGGAGTAAAGTTTCTTGCATAAAATACCGACAAAAGGTTTACAAAATTCAGAAGCACACAAAACCAGGATATAGTCCAACAGGTTTAATTGGAAGCGCTGGCTTTCTGAGCGCTGCTCCTTCATCAGGTGGTTGGAGAGTACATAATTCTAAGCTACATAATTGATAGCAAAAGTTTACAGTGTGATGTAATTGAAGCTATACATTAAAAAATATCTGTTAGAATGACCGTGTTAGTTTCACTTCTTTCATATGCAAATCAAAAATCCTTTTTTAAGTTACATTCTCAGGTTAACTTTAACAATTGGTGTCAGCCCAGATCATGTTTCGAAAGTGTCAATGCCTCTCATTGCCTTGCAGACCTCTAACAAGTAACCCAATTTCGTTCTTCTGCCCAATCTGAAAATGCCCTCGTTTATTATACCTCTCCTTTTATCACATGCACTCCAATCCAGGCGGCATCCTAGTAACTCTCCTCTGCACCATCTCTAAAGCATCTGTATGCTTCCTATAATGACGCCATCAGAACTGGACATAACATTTCAACTGTGGTGCAAACAGTGTTTTATCTAGCTGGAGTAAAGCCTCTCGGCTTTCAAAATCAATCCACTTGTTAATGAAAGCCGAAACACGATACTCCTTCAGAACACTCCTGGCAATATATGTGGAAACTTTGATAAGTCTATGTCCTTACAAACCAAGATACCGCTGTTCCTCTATGCTGCCAGGAAACCTATCTTTCATGCTGTATTCTGCAATTAGAATCGAACTTCCAAAATTAATGAATTCGCATTTATCCAGTTTGAAATCTCTCTCCTACTTCTCAACCCAGCACTGCATCTTGTCAATGTCTTGTTGTACTCTGCAATAGCCTGCAACACTTCCGACATACATCCGACCATCTTGGCATCGGCAAATGTACCATACATCCGACCATCTTGGCATCGGCAAATGTACTCACCCACCCTTCAGTTTCTTCATGCATGTCTTGAAAAATACTACAGAGAGCCGACTCCCAAGGACAGATCCCTGCGAAACACAACTGGTCACCGACCTGCAGGAGGAATTCTTTCAATCGATTATCATTTGTAGCCTTCTTCTGGCCAACCAATTCTATATCCAGACAACCAAATTCCACTGTATCCGATACCTCCTGACTGTCTGAATGAGCCTGCTGTGGGGAACTTTATCAAATTTAATTACACCACGTGCATTGCTAGAACTTCGTCAACATATCCTCAAAGACATCAATAAGGCTTGTGAGGCATAACCGTCGCTCGCAAAAAAATCCTGACTATCTTGAACCAAAGTATGTTTTTCCAAATAAACATAAATCCTATCTCTCAGAGTTACTTACCATTTTTCCTGCAGATGTAAGAATTACTCGTCTGTAATTCTAAGGATTACTTTATTCACTTTTCGACATTCGCACCCCTCCAAGTCCACGGTACTGCTCCCACAGAGAGTGAGGACGCTAAAATCATCAGTTGTGGGGCAGCAAGCTCATTCCTCCCTTCGCATAGTAACCTTGGATGTACTCGGTCCTCCCCTGGTAATTACATATCTTGATGCTTCTCAGGGTTTCTAGTACTTCTACTTTATTAATACCAATCTGTTCACGGTTGTCAATTTGGTCCACAGTGTACACACGATGAACAAAGATCCCTCTATCCAGTGGAATACTGAAGCAAGAACTCATTTGGGGCCTCCCCTGTCTCAGAGTCATAGTGTCAGAGAGATGTACAGAATGAAAACAGACCCTTCGGTCCATCCCGTCCATGCCGACCAGGTATCCCAACCCAATCAATCCCAACTGCTAGCACACGACCCATATCCCTCCAAACACTTCCAATCCATATGCCCATCTAAATGCCTCTTAAATGTTGCAATTGTACCAGCCTCCATCACTTCCTCTGGAAGCTCATTCCACAAAGTTCCCTGCACAAATCACTGATCGAACCTACACTCTCTCTGATCACTTTCTTATTGCACACGTACATGTAACACGCCTTTGGGTTTTCTATATTCCTTCCCGCAAAGGATTTTTCATGCCCCATTCTAGCTCTCCTCAGTCCATTTTTGAGTTATTTCTCAGCTACCCTGAAATCCTCTATACCTGTGTCGATCCTTGCTTCCTCAAATTTTAGTCAGCTTCCTTCTTCCTCTTGACGAGAAGCTCCTCTTCTCTTGTCATCCAAGGCTTACAATTCCGTCAGCTTCTCATTGGGACAATGGTATCCAACAATCGCAATAAGTGCTCCTTAAACAGCCTCCACATTTCCGTTGTGCATTTACAGTAGAACAACTGTTTCCAAAATATGCTCCACAGCTCCTGTCTTAAGCAGTGTAATTTACAATAATTTAAATACCTTCCCACACTATCTGATCCTATCCCTCTCACTGGATATGGTAATGTAAGAGAGTTGTTATCACTGTCACGAAAGTGCTCTCGCACCGAGAGATCTTGCACTTGGCCTGGCTCGTTGCGGAGCACTAAATCCAACATGACCTCCACGCTATTCCGCCTATCTACAGACTGAGACAGGGAACGTTCCTGGATACAGCTGACAAAGTCGGCTCCATACAGACGATCTGCACTTAAGAAGACTCTAATCAATATTGGAGAATTTGAAGTCACCCAGAATAACAGCTCTGTTATATCTGCGTCTTTCCCGCACCTGTTGTTCAATCTATTCTTCCATCTCTTCGCTGCTGTTGCGGGGTTAGTAGAAAACACCGAACATGCTGACTGCTCATTTCCTGTAACTGATGTCCACCCACACTGACTCAGTTGACAAACCCTCCTCTACAGCGTCCTTTTCTGCAGTTGTGATACACTCTCTAATTAACAATGTTAATCCCTCTCCTCTTTTACCAACCTTCTGATGTTTTAAAAGATGGAAATCCTGGAACATCCAGCAACCATTCCTTCCAGTGAAATCCATGTGTCTGTCAAGGCCACAACATCGTTGTTCAAAGCACTGATCCTTGCTCAACTTTCATCATGCTTATTTCTGACACACCTTGCATCGAAACAGTCCCATGCAAATACATCTCTTTGTCATACCAATTATGTAACCTTACTGACAGACTGTCTTCATTATATTTCTGCTGTTTCGACAACGACATTCTCCTGTATTGTGTAGCTCTTGTTCCCATCCCTCTGCCAAACTATCTTAAACCCTCCAGAACTGCTCCAGCAAATCTCTTAGGCAGGATATTCATGCCCCTCCAGTTTCAGTGCAACCCGACCTTCATGGACAGGTCCCACGTTCCCATGAAGGTACCCGAAAGTTATATGTATCTTAAGCCCTTTCTTCTGAACCAGCCCTGTAGCCCCATGGTTAGCTGCACTCGCTTCCTGTTCCTCGCATCAGGAGCACGAAGTGCCTGTCGTAATCCTCTAACGTAAGTAATCCTCTAACGTTCTAACTGAGATGAGACTCGAAACATTCACCTCTATTTCAGATTCTCAGTATCACAACTACTTTGCTTTGTGCAAGTCGCATCCCTGAGCTCCTCAACCACATTTTAACGAAATGGAACAGGGACCATCAAGTCTATGAGATTAGAGCCATCAAGGACCCTGACATCTGGGAGGAAACAAACTTTTCTCGAGTCATTTTCTGAACACAAAATCTCCTATCCATTCCTCTAACTATTAACTCTCCGAACACGAGCGCTTTTCTATTCTCACATCTTCCCTTCTGAACTACCGAAACAGTCTCAATGGCAGAGACGTGGCCATTTTAGCTTTCCAGATAGGTCGTCCCCCTCAACAGTATCGTAATCGGTATACTTTTTATTGAGGGATCCCTGCACTGACTGCCTGTTCCCTTTTCGTCCCCTCACTGTCAACCATTTACGTTGTTCCTGCACCTAATTTGTGACTACATCCCTATAACCCCTGTCTGTTACCCCCTTCACCTTCCGAACACGCCGAATTTCATCCACCTCCAACTCCACGCCCCTAATACAGTTACCAATGAGCTGGAGTTGGTTGCACTTCCCGCAGGTGAATTCAGCCAGGACACTTGGGTGTCTCTTACCTCCCTCCTCCTCCAGGGGGAGCATGCCATTGTCCTGATATCAATTCCGAATGCTCTGAATTCCCAAACAGACTATTGAATGGTACTAGCTACCTTAACGAAATGCCGCACTGAACTTCACTTTTTCGCATGGAAAAGGAAGATGAATTGAGACAATAATTGAGTAATGTTTCGGGTAAAATAGCTGCCCGAATATATTTTCTCTCTTATACATCAGTTCCGTGCCTGGTCCTGCTCTATGAACTGTATGCTTTAGAAATCTAAATGCCTCAGTCTGGCAACAAACTCCCAGCCACACAGCAATCTCTACCCTTTGAATATCATGTAGAATCTTTCAGGACAATGGATTATTCAGACGATTACTATCTTTGAGCTTGTGCTTTTCAATTTCCTGTCAAAATCCGAAACTCTGTTCTCAGGACATCTTTTGCTACACTTGGTCCCAACATGGACATCGACATTTTGCTTTTTACCCTTCCCATTCTGAAAGGTTTGCCTCCGCTCACAAAAGTCTTTCATTTAGTCTCCGCCTGCATTTCCTACAGCAGTTGGGTCGCTTGACATATGTTACGCATTACCTATTAGACTTGATAATGCACTGTCGTGCCTCCAGTTGTGGCTTAAGGTCGAACACAGAGACATCTAGGTTCTTCAGCTGCAGCCATCAACTGTAAAATGAACTGGCAGACAGCCAGCAACATCCATCGTTTCCCACATCGCTCAAGATGGGGAAAGCTCGAAAGATCAGTCGGTCGAGAAGCATCAATACAGATTGAAACCTAATTTACGTTTTATGTCTTGCATGTTTCAACACAATTGAGAAGTTTTCTGAACGAGATTAGACTCGAAACTTTCACCAGTTCTATCTCCACGGATGCGGCCAGATCTATCGATTTTCTCCATAAATCTGTGCGTCTATTTCAGATTCTCAGTATCACAACTATTTTGCCTTTATGCAAGTCAGATATTTCAGTTCCTCAGCTTATCTTAACGAAATGCAACAGAGAATATCGCGTCTAATGGACAATTACTTGTTCTGAACTACTTCATTCCAAAAGAAGGGATGAAACTTGAAGGCTCTGTTAGTTTGTTTAAGATAGCAATTTAGCCAGGAAGGAGCGAAACAGACAGCTGAGAAGAGCTATTAGTGGACATGAGAAGGATGTCCTTTGGCAGTCAGGATCAAGTAGAACAACAAAGCTACTACAGGTATGTCAGGAATATCAGGACGACGAGAGTAAGATTAGGGCCAGTCAAGGACAATAATGGGAAGTTGTGTGTGGAGTCCGGGGGAGTAGGAGGGGTGCTAAATGAATATTTTTCGACAGTATTCATACAGGAGAAAAGGAAATTTTGTAGAGCAGAATAATGAGATACAGTGCATTAAACTAGACGGGACTGAAGTTCAGAAGGAGGAGGTTTTAGCAATTCTGGAGCGTGTATAAAGTCCATTGTGCCAGAAGTGATTTATCCCAGGAAAAGCTAGGAAGATAGCGAGACGTTTGCAAAAATGTTGGGTATGATCTTTATGTCGCCATTGCCTACAAGAAGAGAGCCAGATGACTGGAGTATAGCAAACTTGTTTTTGGTCAAGAAGCGGAGTAGAGACAACCCTGCTAATTACAGATCAGTGAGCCTTACTTCAGTTGTGGGCAAAGTGTTGGAAAGGATTCTCTGAGATAGGATTTATAATGACCCAGAAAATATTAATGCGATTAGAGGAGAGTTAACACTTTTTGGTGAAGTGGATGCCATAGCTTATAAAACTTATGGTGTTCTTTGAGAAGGTGACCAACAAGTGAATGAGGGAAAAGCGATTGATGTGGTTCATATAAATTATGTAAAGTGTTCCCCACCGGAGGCCATTGCAGAAAGTTCGGAGGTATAGAATTGAGGGTGATTTTAAATTTTGGATCTGTAATTGGATAATTGAATGAAGAGGGGAAAGTGATCATTATCGAGTTCACTAACTGTAGCGTCCCGTAAGGATCTGTTTTTTTTTTCACTGTCGTTTGTAATTTTTCTAAATGCCCTGGATGAGGGTGGGTGGGGGGGTGGGTAAAAGGACAGTTAAAGATGTCTGTGGACGATACTAACGTTGGTGGAGTTGTGGACAGTGGGGAATGATGTTGCAAGTTTCAGAGGGACATAGATAAGCTGCAGAGCTGGCAAAATGAAGGTTAATGCGGAAAAGTGTAAGCTGATTCACTTTGGACTGAGTCACATGAATACAGAGTACGGGGCTCTTGGAAAAAACACTCTTGGCAGTGTGGATCATCAGAGAGATCTCGCTGTCCATGTACATAGGTCTCTGACACTTGACGCCCAGGTTGATAGGGTTCTTAAGAAGAGATAGGATGTTGCTCTTTTATTGGTACAGGGATAGAATTTCGTAGCCATGAGTCCATGTTGCAGTTGTACAAAGTCTAGTCTGGTCACACATGGAGGACTTCACACAGTTATGCTCGCCACATTATAGGAATGGTGTGGAAGCACTGCAAATGGTGCAGAGATTTACCATGATCTTGCCTTCGAAGGAAGGAATGCCTTATCATGAAAGTCTGAAGGACCAGAGGCTGTTGTCATTAGAAAGAAGAAGGTTCAGAGGTAACTTAATAGAGACATATGGGATGACTGGATAATTACATAGGATGGACAATGGGAGCCTTTTTCTCAGATGATGATGGCTCACGGGAGAGGACATGACTTTAAATTGCGGGGTGACAGATACCGGACAGAGGCTGGGGGTATTTTATTTACTCAGAGAGTACTAGAGGTATGAATTAACCTTCCTGTAACAGTAGTACACTCGCCAAATTTAAGAGCAGTCATTGAATAAACATATAGACGGAAATGGAATAGTGTGAGTCAGATGGGCTTCAAATTGGATTCAGAAGTCGATGCAGCATCGAGGGCGAAATCCATGTAATTCGCTGTAATGTTCGATGTTCTATGCTCTACTATTCATGTTTAAGTCTTAAATGCTGCTTCGGTTCCAGCTCGTGCTCTTTCAGTGTCTTTCCATTACATGCTCCTTTGTGATATTGACTGCTTGCCAAATGGTCCTCGACTTGTCCACACTTAAGTGCATTGGAATTTCAGAAAATTAAACGGTAAGAGCTGGGACGCTGTAAAAGAAAATTTAGTATGTCGGATTTTCCCAAATTTGATGCAGTCATGGCTGACTTTATCTCCCCTAAATTTCACCTTCCTGTCTGTTCTCCGGAGACCACCGTACACTGTGTCATGAACTCCTTCGGTTCAGAGCCCTTTCAAAGATACGATTTCTCATCATCTGTGTTTTTTTTAATGTAGTGTCCCTCCTCCGAAATTAGACTTCTATTTCTAGATTGACCCAGATGAGGTATCATGCGTTCAACTTAAACTGTATCAATCGCCTTTCGCATCTAACTGAACTCAAATGAATCTCATTTTTGCTCTTCTTCGCTCCAGACAAACTCAACCAATCCGCCTTCAAAAAACAGGCCACTCAGCTCTTGATTCCTCACGATTTCCTGGCTGAAGTGAGCTGCAGGGAAGGCAAATTTCTCACATAAATGGAGCATTCTTCGAGTGTCAGGCTTCCATTTGTTGGGAGCAGCGAGGAGAGAGAGAGAGAATCGGTGTCTGCAGGGATGGTAATTTTCCTACTTAGTTTGGACTTTATTCGAGTATCAGGCCCCCATTTCTCGATAGCAGCAGGAGTGGTGAGAGTGAGGAGCTAAGTGGGAGTGGTCGAACTGCGTGCTGGGAAAGTGAGTGAACTGATATATTTGAGCAGCAGTTATGTATACGTGGCTTCCAGGAGGGACTGTTGTAGGAGGGACTGTTCAAACGTTTTGGACATTGGCACCTGCTCTGGGCGAGGTGGGGCGATTAGAAATGTTACGATTCACAGACCGGCTAGACTGAAAACCTTAGGGATGCTTCTGCTAACGCTGTTTGTGATGGTATAAACTAATGTGACAGGGTAGTTAGTGGACAGTAAGGAGGATATAACTGAAGCTATAACGAACATCAGAAGGAATTCAGTGTGATTGAGGGGAATAGTAGGCAGGGAGCAGATGATGAACGCAAAGGGACTTGTGGTCTGAGGTGTATTTGTTCTCATGCAAAAAGTGTTGTCGGAAAAGCAGATGAACTTTTGATTAGTATCTTGCAATATGATGTTATTGATGTTCTTGAGACTGGGTTGAGGGAAGGGCACGATTGGCAACTAAATATCTCAGTACACTTTTGCTTCAGACGGGATCGAGAGGTAAGCAAAAGGGGTATAGCAGTTGCATTACTGGTCAAAGAAACGAAATAACAGCTGTGATGAAGGCGAGCACTATGGAAGGTTGGAGCAGTGAGGCTGTCTGGGCAGAGGTCATAAATAGGAAGGATACTGTAACATTGTTTGGGTTGGATTACAGACCTCCCAAAAGCGAGCGTGAGATAGAGGTACAAATATGTTAACAGATCAGAGAAAGATTCAGGAGCAACAGGGTGGTGTTGACAGCAGATTTTAATTTTCCTAACATTGACTGGGATTGACTTGGTGTTCGGGATCTAGATGGAGTAGAATCCGCAAGGAACATCCAGGAGAGTTCTTTCGAGTGATATGTAATCAATCCAACTCGAGAAGTGGCCACAATGGACCTGACGCTGGGAAATGAGCTCGGCCATGGGTTGCAGTTGCGGTGGAGGGTTATTTTGGGAATAGTGATCACAATTCAATAACTTTTAGGATTCTCGTAGAAAAAGGTCCGAAACGAAGAGTGCCGAATTGGGGGAAGGCCAACCATGCCAAAATGCAGCCGGAATTGTGGAGTAGCGTTGGGAGCCGCTATTTGAAGTTGAATCCACATTTGATCTGTTGAGGACTTTTAAAGAGAAAGTATTTCGAGTTCAAGACAGATATGTTCCTGTGAAGATGAGGGAGAGACATGGCCAGATTAGGAACCCATGGAATACAGGTGAAATTGTGAAACTAGTTAAGAGGAAAAATGAAGCGTAGATAAGATGAAGGCAACTGAAGACAGACAAAGCTTTGGAAGAATATCGGGAATGTGTGAGAAATCTGAAACGAGGTATGAAGTGGCTAAAAAAATCACGATACATCTTTATCAAACAAAGTTAAGGAAAATCCTAAAGCCTTTTTTTTCGTAAATAAGGAGCAAGTGGGTAACTAGAGAGAGGTTTGGCCAACTCAAGGACAAAGGACGAAAGGTATGTGTTGGATCAGAGAAAATTGATTTATTTTTATCTGAGAACTTTACATCGGCATTCACGGTGGAGCAACATGACGGATGTTAAGGTGAAGGATGGATATTTGATTGCGCATAAGCAACTCAGCATAAGGAGGTAGGAAGTGTTCGGTATTATCAAAAGCATTAAGGTAGACAAGTCCCAGGTAAAGATTGGATCTATCACAGTGAAAGGAGAGAAAGGATAGCCGTGACCTTACCAGATATGTTTGTAGAATTCTTGAACATTGGTTACGTCCCAGAGAACGGGATAGTTGTTATTTTTTTCATTAGTGTAGCAGGGATAATCCAGGTAATTATAGATGGGTGAGCCTGACGCAAGTGATAATGAAGTGCTGGGGAAAATTCAGACGGAGAGGATCTATTTTCATTTTGAAGAAAACTGGCTTTTTATTGATAGGCAGTACGGTTTTGTGAGGTGATGAAGATTTCTTACAAATCTACTAGAATTCTTTGAGCAAGTGACAAAGTTGATTGATGGCGGAACAGCTGTAGATGTCACGTACAAGTAACTTAGTAAGGCATTTGATAAGTTACCCCATGGTAGGCTGGTGAAGAATGTGAAGGCGCATGGGGTGCAGGGTGTAGTAGCAAACTAAACTTGCTGGGCAACAGAAGACAAACAACAGTAATGGAAGGGAGTTTCACAAAATGTAGACCTGAGACCAGTGGTGATCAACAGCAATCCGTGACGGATCAGTGCTGTTTGTCATATGCATAACTGATTTGGTGGAAGGTGGAGATTCACAAGTTTGCAGATGGTACTAAGAACGGTGGAGTAGCAGATAATCAAGGGGCGTGTTTTTGCAATGAACATAATATAGATAGATTGGAAACCTGGAAAGAGAAATGGAAACCGAGTTCAATCCAGTCAAATGCGAGGTGATGCATTTTTGAAGATCCAAACAGAGCAAATCATACAGTAAATTGAGAATTCCTGGGGGAAATTGATGTACAGAGAGATCTGGGTGGACAGGTCAATTGTTCCCTCACGTTAGTAATGCAGGTCAGTAGTGTGGTCAGCATGCATTCCTTTATCGGACGGGGTATTAACCACAAGAGTTGAGGGGTCATATTACAGTTGTATAGGATTGGTTCGGTCACATTTTAAATGATGCTTTCAGTTCTGGTTACCACACAACGAAAGTGATGTGGATGATTTATAGAGAGTGTAGAATAAGTTCACTGTGTTGTTGCCTGGTATGAAGGGCGCTAGCTGTGAAAAGAGGTTGAGAATAATAGGATTACTTTCATTTAAAAGGCGGGGGTCGAGTTTGACCCGTTTGAGGTGTACAAAATCATGAGATGTATATGCAGGATGAATAGAACCTTGTTCTCCCCAGAGGGGAAATTATGAGGTGTCACGAGTTCAAGTGAGAGGGGAAAATTTCTGGGAGGCATGCGTGCAAAGTTCTTTACGCAGAGGTTGCTGGGAGCCTGGAGCGCGTAACCAGCGAAGGTGGTAGGGGTTATAACGATAGTGTCGTTTAAAATGTGACTGGACAGGTGCATATATGGGCAGAGAGGAAAGGGAAACAGACCCATGGGAAATAGGCACCAGGTTTAAGTACAGAACCTCGAGCGACACAGGTTTGCAAGGCTGAAGAGCCTGTTCCTGTGCTGTACTTTTGTTTGTTCTTATTATTAGAATCAATTCGATGAACGACATTGAACTATCTCCAATGGAACTATATCCATTCTAACGAGGGGATCAAAAGTGAATGCAATCATCCGGTCTCATCAGTTCCTGAGACATTTGCAACACGTGTCCTACATTCATACTCGATTCCATGAATAGTAAATGATACCAGTCCACTTGCCTTCCTTAATACCTCCTCTCACTGATATAGAAAATGATGTTTTTTGTTATTCATCAGTTTGATATATCATTTACCTAACCATTATGGAGGAATTTATGTCTCTACATTATTAATTGATTAGATTCCTCCAGTATGGAAACAGGCCCTTTGGCCCAACACGTCCACAACGACCCTCCGAAGGGTAACCCAACCAGACCCATTTCCCTGTAACAAATGCACCTAATACTATAGGCAATTTAGCATGGCCAACTCACCTGACCTGCGCGTCTTTGGGCTGTGGGAGGAAACCGGAGCACCCAGAGGAAACCCACGCAGGCACGGGGAGAATGTGCAAACTCCAAACAAACAGTCTCCCTAGGTTGGAATCGAAATTGGGACCCTGTTGCTCTAAGGCAGCGGTGCTAACAACGGTGCCACTGTGTCACCATACCGCCCCTAAAAGGCAGTGGTGAAACGAATCCCTTTGAATCCGTCATATGGAATATCAGATGACAAAACTGCATATGCCGTCTTCATACATCTGCGATGGGCATTGGATCATCTTCCTGGGGCGCTGCCACAAGCATCTAGAAACGTGACATCTTCTTCGACGGGGTTACCTTCAGCTGCACCATATTCGGATGTTTTTATTTGTATCGACACTGCTTTATTGAGGCATTTGAGAGGGTGATCAACAGAACAGTGTTAACCTGGCAACGAACTTTGAAAGAAATGTCAAATGAAAGTTGATTATAAAAAAAGACAAGCACAAAATGTAGGGAAATTTATATGGGTATTGGTAAAAGGGAAGAAAAATAAACTACTGAAATTAAGAGTACATTTCCAGATGCGACCACAGAGCAGGAAACCTTAAAACCCTAAAGCCCTCAGCTTTTTCCATGAATGCTCTCGAAACAAAGCAGACTATCTACTTCAATAAATACAAAGAAATAACTGATTTACAATCATGAAGGAGGCGTCGGTGTAGTGTGACAATGTTCTTACAGCTGAAAACTGAACACCACGTGATATATCGGACTGACGGTAAAAAAAGCAGTGAAGAAGGGCGGTGGGACGGACATATATTGTGAAGATTTTACTCACATAATGAAAAGAATATCCGCAAGTTAGGTAAACAGACTATGTCACGGAAGGAATTCTAACAAACATGAACAGCTAATTAATACCATAAGTAAGAGAATGATGGGAAATTCACAGCATATTTCAGAACAGATAGAATCATGAAATTCCAGTGATGCAAAGAAACAAAAAAGAAAATAATAATAAACGTATACATCCAACATCTGTCATTTAAACCAAAAACTTACATATGGCAGAGAGAAAAAAAGTCCTCATTTTTTGCAAAAGAACCTACTTCCAAAAAAGTTGGACAAAACACGGAAAAGAAAAGAGAAAAAATACTATATCTGAGATTTGCAGAGCTTGAGGACAGAAGGCCCATTTGTCCTTCAACATGGAATTCAAAAGAAATAAAATATGATACAAGAAAACATTTAAGAAAACTGATAGAATGTTATCACTCATTCCGAGGCAATGGAATACAGTGGTGGGAGGTTCTCCGCTTATCATGGATGTCATTGGCGAGACTGTATCCGAACTAATGAGCATACAATTTGCTAACCAAGGAAGCCATACATGGAATAGTTATCGTCCAGATAAGGTGCAGATTAAGAAGTTTTATCGGCAGTGCAACCCATGAGGTAAGTTGAGGAAAGATTGTGCAGGCATATCCACTGGAAATTTTATTTTCATTTCAAACTGGAAATACAGTAGGTCATTCAGTCTTTCGGTCCTGTTTTATAATTCAGTAAGATGTTTGCTTATTCTTGCACTATATCCCTAAATAGCATTGATCAACATAAATAAAATAAAACATAAACTTATTATCTGGAGCCGATGAAAAACTGCCCTGCCATCCATGCTGCTTGTGACATACAATGCCAAAACTCTAACTCCGTTGTCAGTAGAGGTGCTTTGTAAGATCTGTCCTGTGTTGAGTCGGTCAATGTTCAGTGCTCATCAACGTTTACGCTGGGGTGGCCGTGGCCTGTTGCCTTTCTGCACATTTCCATTCGATGCTTACCTTTGTGAAGAACAGATACTTTGAATTCAATGGGTCGACAGAGAGGCAGGATGTGCAACACTTCTATTGAATGGCGCTGCAGTCTTGCTGATTGAGTGGACTACCACTGCTCCTCATTTATTGCAACTTTGTTCGCTCTGTTCTCTTGATTACTTTGTACGAGTGGTGGTTTCCTGTCCACATGGTATGAGATTGTAGGTCAGTCCGCAAACAATAGGCAAACAACGCCAAAGTAGTATAGAGCCCTGACAAATTAATGGAAAGTAACGGGATTGTAAACAAGTGGAAGAGTTATTGGGAGAAGGATCATGTCAGATAGTGATGAACTCACTTTACAATAAGTGCGATGGGGAAACAGTGTAATTAGCAGAGCAGCAAATGGGAGAGGAGTGAAGCTAGGTGTTGCAGATTTGAAAATGGAGTTATATGGGAAAAAGGTTGTTTGAAAAAAATTTCGTTGAAGTAATGGAAGTGTGAGATGTTGAAAACAGCGTCTCCACAGTCCACGAAAGCGTATTTTCGCTTTCAGCAGTATTATTATTTTTTGATTATTTACTACCATTTATTTGCCAAGAATAATTGTCACACTTCAGATGAAAGCGAAGGTTTAACCACATCCCTGTGATTTTGGTTTCAAATGTCGTCCTGACCAAGTCAGAGTGACAGCTCTATTTTCTCATGGACTTTCGTCAAATACAAGTTTTTTAAAAATGTTTTGTTTTTACATATGGTCAGATGGTCGCCATTCAGGTCGCTTTAATTCGATAACATTTCCTTAATTCAAATTTCATAATGTTGGATTCAATTCTGGATTGTTGTCTGGGGACGTCAGCGCTATGTCATTGCCTATTCGGATGTATTATTACTGCAGGAACAAATTTTCGGTGAGATGATGCATGTTTAAAAAATGACAATTGAAGGTCAGATTTAACATATTGTTTTTAAAGGTACTCTCAAGGGGTTGGTTTGATAACTTCATTCCCTTTCATGAAAAGACAAAGATTCACCTCTTGTTTCGCAGTTTTGCAATTTTTGTAACGTATCTGTTGACACTCAAGAACAATTATTTTATATATGGACTGATTGCCTGTTAAACACCACTCAAAGCCTGCTCTCACTTACCCCATGTATTAATTTTCAGAATAATCGGTGTTATTAGAAATGTTAATGCATCCTTGATGATCTGCCTGAATTTGAATAAAGTCAACAAATAAAGAAATGCATTTGTGCAGGAACTCATATTCCGAAAATAATTTGAAAAATCCGAAAATGTTTGACAGATTCAGTAACGTATTTTCTTCTAATGGTATAACGTATGACATTTATAACATAACACGACCACAGAAGTATAAAGCATCCAGAAATAGTGAACAGTAATATCATAGATTTCCTCCTACTTTCCATCTCTGGTTCATTGGAATTGTCTCCTTTTTTCCGACCCTTCAGTGCTCTACGTACTCGACTGGCTACTAATATATGCCTGACAGTAAGGATGTTAAGTAACATAATTATAACAATTGGTAGCTAAGGGGTTTAAACCTTGATAAACAGACCGAATCCCCTTCACGCTGGCTTGGTCCAATAGCTTTCTTTGAATTTGCAGATTCAAATGAGCACATTGTCGATTACATACCGAGGTTGATATTTCAAGTAGATGGGGATATTTTTTAAACTGAACAGAAGGCACATTGTTACCAGAACCACAGTTGCCGTTTTCCCTGTGCAATAATTTACCTTTAGTTTTGTTGCAACAGCCACGAATCGATCAAAGAAGCAAACAAAAAACTGCACACAGGGGTGATATCTAGGAAAATATCTTCGACAAAGTATAAAGAAAATATCTGCTTCATGATTATGTTAGTTGTAGTTGACAGTAGATCCATCGCTGCCATGGCCACCAGGCAACGACTTGTGCACTGAGAGAGGCCACGCATAGCAGAAGATAGAATCACAAGCGCCAGTAAATTAACTGTGAGAGAGAAGAAACAGAAAATATATTGGAAATTATTTTGTACGAAGAAAAGTTCGGGAAGATGTTGACATGATAGTTTGAGTGGTTGTGCACAGGTGCAAAAGTTAAAATTCCAAAATCATCTTTCTGTATCCAACCAGCCGTAGTCTTTATAACGTGGGGTCTGAAACGTTTAATTAAATATTTTATTAAAAAATGCCATTCGTTTGCTCGGGCGATAAAATAATGCAAAGGTGACGTAGGTTGTGCCATTATCACAAGTCTACTTAACATGAAACTCAAGCTCATGTTGGCAGGTGTTAAGCAACTTCGCCGAATTTCGACAGCACAACTTGCAGATAGTACACAAGTCTTGTCAGGAATTTCGGTCGTAGAGATCGGGGTTGCTTGTGCACTTAGTGCAAATCAAGCGGGCTGGTTTCTACTGAATGGGATGAATCCTTTTACGTGCTGTTGGGGCTCCACTCACCTCGCAAGTAAGTTGTATACATTGCATTCTTGTCTTAAGCGTTCTCGAAGGTGGCAAGACTTCGGGAGTCAAGAGATGATTCACATGTTGTAGTATTCAGAGCTTCTGACTTGCTCTTGGAGTTATTATGTTTATACAACGAATCCAGTTAAGTTTCTGGACAATAATAATCACCAGCATATTGATTGGGAAGGATAATAGAACACACCACGACTTTTCGCTCAGGAGAGGAATGTTAACGTTTTCTTTCAGTACGTGAATATTTTACTTATCGCATTTTTATTAGGTTTCACATCTTGTTTTGCTTGGGTCGATCAGTCAAACCTCTTCCCCAAAGCTACTTCTCGAGTTTAATCTACGGATAATTATTTTATCTTTACGATGTTTGAACATCCAATTAAACAGTATGTCTATTGAAATACATTTCAGATTTGCAACTTTTAACAGTAGACTGCAGTCAATGCATGCCCTGTCGCGTGCTTCAAACCAGTGACTTTAATGGATATGCAATGTTAGAAATATTTAAGTCTTTATTGTGGAAGCAGGCCTTTTGGGCCATCGAGTCCATACCCACCATCCAAACAATATTGCACCCAGCCCCACTCTGTTTCTGTAGCCGTGTATTTCTCATGGTTGTTCCATCTACCTTGCAAAACGCTGGATACTAACAAGGCCGATCCACCTCACCTGTACATCTATGGATTGCGGAAGAAAACTGAAGGACCTGCAGAAAGCACAATCATTTTTGATGTTCCTCAAACAAATGTCACTCAAGTAACCTGATGAAGGAATCTGCAATCCTTATTTCTCTACTCGAGATAAGCCTCCAGGCCAATAGCAATATGACTACTTCTTAACTATTCCCTGGCCAGTTCCGATTAGTTAAGAAATGATGGCCTGGCTAGTGTCTCCAGAATTCTGCGAATTAGGTTAATGAAAAATAATTGACGTGGGATCGAACGTACAAGGCCCCCGCTGTTCCCACCAGAAGAAATCAGTCATCTTTCATGACTGGTCACTCACTCTGCATCAAACACGTGACCATGAAATTGTGGAGGCCTGATATTGAATCCTCTTTAGTTCTGCACATAAGCCCATGATCAGGTAAGAATCCACTCCCTGTCATAATGGCAAGAGAGTTACATCGACTATTGGACACCCTCCGTTTGTTGTTTTGCTTTCGCAGCATCAGTTCTGATGCACAGAATGAAACATCATCCGTGATCAGGGTGTGCAAAGTAGAGATAACGTACAGAAATGTGTAGGCTAAATTCTGAATAATTTGATGAATTGTTAACTTTGAAGTCATGAATAGGTAATTTGACACCCACGGAGATGTTTTTGAAGAAATATTGCGAAGTAGGGGACCTGAAAACAGTAAAGGATACACATACCCAAAAGAAAGTTATAAGAATTACATGCCCTGATGCACAACCACTTCAGTGTTCTATATGGAAAGGCATACGAACTAAGTTCACAAATACGACATTTGTCAAAGAAAATTGTCTGTACACGAATCAGGAGCAGTTGTTACTATTTCTTCCTGTGTATTACCTTTTACTATCCTCTCGGACGGGATATTCTACACTAAAAATAAACAGTGAAATGATCTGAATAAACCATTTAAAATTAGAATCCTCGAATGTCCCAAATTGTGATGATGGAAGGAAACCAGAACACTCCCGAGACTCGTCTTAAAATCCACAGATACTAGCAGTCTATAATCTGTTCTGGTTGATTTCACTTTGTACTGCATGAATTAACTGTTGTATGTTAAAATGGATACTTACAGTTGCAACACCGTTTTCACTGAGCAAGAAATACATAAGCCTGCTGTACAGTTGTGGAGCACCTGCCATGTTAAGCGCACGGGAATTCATCAGGTTGTTGTCATATGTCCTGAATAAGCTCGGGAAGGCTAGGAGGTCAGTTATTCATTGAAGTATTTCTGCCATCTGATCTACTTTTGAGGCGATACTCTTCATATTGCTAATCCAGTTCAGATTTTGGCAACGGTAATCCCAGGCTGCTGATGCTGGTATTTCAAAGACGGTTATGCATTGAATGTAAATTGGCATCAGATGCATTTTCTATGTTACAGATAGTTTTCCCGGCCCTCTCTGGAAGGGCCAATGCTTTCTATTACTTGGCCAAGTTGATAGATTGTCAAAGTCTTTCAGGAGTAAGATAATTCTAATTCAATGTTTCACGAGTTAGACGTACTGTCTCCTGCCGTGCAATAATCAGTGAATATTCCTGTTTCTTAATTTATTGTGGAAAAAATCTCATTGATAGAACAGCTTAAGAGTTTTGGTCCAATGAATCAATTACTCAATCAATTACTGCACTGGGCCTGAGTTGATTTAAGGAAAAGAAATATAATATTGTAGTTAAGTTAGAAGCTAAAAATATTTGGCTTAGATGGAATCAAGAGGCTTATGAAGTTGCTAGGAACTTATTAGGGCGCAGATCAAAGCCTATGGCGAGTGAACTGGAAGATCATGAAAATGCTGGGACTTGAGCTAAGTTTGGGAGTTTAGCCTATTGTAGTGTACAGGGCGTGGAGGGGTGTGGGCGAGCAAGAGGTAATGTTGTGCCTTGTTCTGCCACTTTTACAATGGGCTACTTTGTGGTTGAGATGCTGCTGTTTTCGGTCTCAGAGCAGGCCGTTGTGAATGCTCGGCTTTGACGAGAAGAGCGAGCAGC
>NC_057717.1:45693469-45696468 GCF_004010195.1 Chiloscyllium plagiosum | reverse complement strand
AAATAATCTTGGTTTTCAATATATATATAATTAACAATGACAATGATTTGGCACAAAAGGTTTTGCAGCTTGCACAACATTTGGTTAGATACATATATGATCAGCTTCTGGAACACATTTGAGGAAACGAAGTTGGAACCAGTCGAGGTGGATGAGAGATTATCGATCTCGCTTCATATTCTACCCTTCAGGAGGCATGCTGACTGCCCTCCTGCTCTCTTTACATCTGATCAACCGAAGGTCAGACCTTATGCTTTGCTCAAGTTTTATATATCTGACGCCTCTTGTTAATTTCAGCTCTCAATTAATTTCCGTCTAATGCTGGAAATGTTCAAATTCCGCAGCTTTCAATAGCAACTGATGACCGACGATGCAACAAAACGGTTTTGATATAGTTGGTCTGCCTTGATCTCACTGAATGGCAGAGTAGGCTCATGGGGATAAATGGCTTCCTGCTCCACAAATTTCTAATATGTTTATGTCAATCCAGGTATTTGTATGTGTCTTCTTGACCCTATTGTGCTATCATTGTCGCGACAAATCATTTACTTTAGGTCCTCTCACAATTAGTGTCTCTTTTTTCGTCGACTCTCAACCTTTTCCTGCAACCTGACATTTCATGTTGCTGACGCTCATAGCCTATACATCCCTGAAGAAAATCGAGAATGTTTCTTTGCCAATCCACCGAATTTGAAAGTTTTTGGACTGTGGAAGGAAACCAGAGCACCCGACAGAACCCATGCATATATGTGGGGAAAGTACACGCCATCACAGACAGTTGCCTGGGTGTGCGATTGAATACAAGATACTGCAGATGTGAGGCACCAGAACTAACGACTGAGCCACCATTACATCCAATACCAGCTATCATTGACTCGAATCCAATCTCTTCTGAGTTATTTAAATACACTGGTCTATAAGAGCAGTGCAGATGCTTGGAATCATTCAAAGTCGGTCCACCAGCACTAAGTCACAAACCAATTGCGGAAGGGTTGCTTAGGGTTTAGCACTGCTGCCACATGGCTCCAGAAACCCGGGTTCGATTCCAAACTCCGGTCGACTTCCTGTGTGGCGTTTGCACATTTTCCCTGTGTGCATGGTTTTCCTCCAGATGCTTCAGTTTCCTCCCATTATCCAAAGATGTGCAGTTGAGGTGAATCTGCCATGCTAAACTGAACATACTGATCAAGAGTGTTTAAGGTAAGTTCATTAGTCATTGAAAATATCAGGAAGTGGGATGGGTTTGGATATTCTTCGGAGCATCAGCGTAGACTCTTTGGACCAATGACCTTTTTCCACACTGTAGGAATTGTAGTATTCCATGACAGTGGTGTCATACACCCCACTTCGCTCGATGGATGAAGTTGCAACAACAATAAAGAAGTGTGAGAGAACCAGTAATTCTGAATGATTCGCAACATATCCAATAATCCTGAATGACTCACAACATATCCATAAAAAAACACCACCGCCACTATCAATGCTTACTTTCGAAACTTTGTACCATCTTCACAGTTCAATTCAGGAATTTACCGCGACCCCTTTGCCTGCCCATCTGAAAATGTGAACCACTACGTTCTAGAGCGACAGTGGCAGAAGTCACTTGTGAAGAACTCTCTTGCAAGTTCTCCGCATCACACACCATCATTATTTGTAATTTTAGTGCCGCTCCTTCAGTGTTGGTGCAGCGAAATCCTGGAACTTGCCCTCAAAAAGTCTGTTTTTCTGTATTCCACTTGGACTGTAGCATTCTATGAAGGCAGCTGTCTCCATTACAGTTTTAAGGCAACTTGCGATGGGCAATAAATCCTTGATCGCGCAGAGACGCTCATATCACATAAGTGAATAAAATAAAAATGCCACAACAGCCATTCAACAATCATAAGCACGGAGGCAGAGCTGAGAGGTTTCATGATGACAGGGATATTTCTTTGGAATGTGATTGATTACAGTCAAGGGGCTGTTGTGTTCGTGAGGACGTGTTGACATTTGGCTTTCAATGAGTGTCAGATGATTACATTTAGATTGGGCAATGCTATGTTGACAGTCAAGGGCAGCATCGAGATGAATCATCATGTTGGTATTCTGTCTTACGGCCATATAATCTACTTATCTAATTTGTGTGTGTAAGTGAACTGCTTCATCTTGAAAAAAATAAAGTCTCCAAACCTTCAATGCCTCAAACAGTTTCGGATTTTGTTGTCAGCCTTGAACAAAGTTTATCACATCTAATCTTGCTCGGTGTGAGCTCTGTCTCAGCTCCTCAGATGCCCTGGAACACTTCTTTGCCTGATGCAATGATGGCTGTACGTGGGAATATATATTTAATGGTGCATTGATTATCAGCCTTTGCCACTTGTTGTTCGAAAATGAATATTCCATAGAACAGAACCCTGCAGAGAAGTAGCGCAATGAAACCATATTGATCCCCTCAAAAGCATCCCCCTCAGTTGGTCTCTGCTGTCATTTCACTGCACATTTCCCATGGCTAACGCACTAACCTTCATATCCCTGAAGACAATAAACAATTATGCATTGCCAATCTACCCAACTTGAACAACAGGGAAATCGGCAGAAACCCACGTAGAAATGGAGGAACATGCAAACTCCACAAAGATGGATGCCTAATATATGTGGTGGTGAAGATACTTCGAATATTCTTAGAAGTAAAATATGCATGCATTTGGAAAAAATGTGTTTGATTATGTTCAGTAAGCACTACTTCTTGCAGTGGAGTTCATATCTCACTCGTGTTTGAGTTCTTTGTTGAAACATCGAGGAAAATTCACGAGGGCATGGTGGTAGATGTGATTTATCTGGATTTCTGTAAGGCCTTTGATAAGGTTCCAGAAGGTAGCCTGATCTAGAAAGTTAGATTGCAAGGAATCCAGGGTGAGTTGGGAAATTGGATACACAATTGCTTGATGGTAGGAAGCAGAGTGTAATAGTGGAAGGATACTTCGATTGGAGGCCTTTCGCTAGTGGTCAGTACAGGAGCC
>NC_057717.1:45688282-45693360 GCF_004010195.1 Chiloscyllium plagiosum | reverse complement strand
ACGACACTGAACAATACAATGAACACAAAGAAGGTTATCATAAATAGCAACCGGAGCTCAATCTGCTGTGGAATTGCACAGGAAGCGACAAATGTAGTTTTTTTACAGATAATTGTGAGGTCTTATAGTTTGGAAAATCAAGTTAAGGGAGGACTTTCATGCTACATCGCAGAGACTTAAGTAAAAACGTGACGTATGAGTTCAAGTGCACTGTTCTCTGAAAGTGGAGTCACAGTTAGACGTGGCGTTGAAGAAGGCTTTTGGCACAACGGTATTCATTAGTTAAGGCTCTGGATAGAGAAGTTGAGAAGTTATGTTGCAGTTGTGCAGGATGTTGGTGAGGCTGCACTTAGAGTGTTGTTTTCAGTTTTGCTCACCTGGCAATTGGAAGGATGTGATTAAAATGGAAAGAGTACAGAAAAAATCGATGTTGCCAAGACGCAACGCTCTGTGTTATAGAAAAGGTTTTGGGCATGCTTAACCTCTTTCTTTCATACGTTGGACACTGATGGGGGAATTTATGGAAGTGTGTAAGATGATGAGGGGCATGGATAGAGTGAATGCACTCAGGCTTTGTCCCATGATTGTGGAAACGAGGACAAGAGGGCATCAGTTTAATGTTAGAGAGGTAAGAATGAAAAGGAACATGGATAGAGTGAATGCACTCAGGCTTTGTCCCATGATTGTGGAAACGAGGACAAGAGGGCATCAGTTTAATGTTAGAGAGGTAAGAATGAAAAGGAAGCTGTGAGGCAACTTTTTACGCAGAGGGTGATACGCATGTGAAACGTGCTACCTATTGAAGTTGTTGAGGCGGGTTACACCAGTTAGAATGCATTTGGCCAAATGCATGTATGGAAAAGATTTAGAAGGATATGGAACAAGTGCAGGGGAATGGGGTGAGCGTAGAATGACATTTTCCTCAGCATTTGTGTCGATAAGCCTGTCTCCGTGATTTAGTATTCGATGATTCTATGGATCCATGCATGGTTTGACATTGTCATGAAATCAATGAAAATAATCAACCCCTCCAGTGGAGATTCATAACTGCTTCCCTCTCCTGCCTCACGGTATACTGGTCGCTCTTTGTTTCAATTCCTTATGATTCCTCTCAGGATTCACCTGTCCTCCTGAGATGGCTCCTTGTCGTTTGCACACGCTACCGTCCACCACCTCTATTCGATGCCCACATTCCTTTTCACATATTGGCGTGAACGCAAACAGACATCTCGCAGCGTTTCTTGCATTTGAGTTTACTTTGTCCTGAATGGCTTTCAAGCCATACAATGGGCACTTGACAATCAGATTTTTACACTGTTGAGACGTATGAATGCCAATCTCACGCTTGACACTAATATCCAATTCCAAGCTCATCGCAACAAAGGCACAACAAGCGGTTGGGTATCCATAGAATTTCAAATGCGACGGGTTTCAAATGAGAGTTAATGTTATCCTTGTTTTGCCTTCTCTTACGAATCTTGAACATATGCACTTCTGATGCTTGTTTTCACAGCAGAGGAGTATGGAGGTGAATTTTCAGTTTTGAGAATATCAGGTATGCTTTTCTTCAGGTGTGCATATCATTTGAAAATTGCGTTGGAACAGCATTTAAAAGAATCCATGAGAATAATGCTTAATGCTAAGCAGGCATCTGTTTTCATAAGTTTCCATTCCTTCGGTCTTGTGACCCGCATGTGTGAAGGATAGGGTCCAGAACACAATTTCTCATGCAATGAGATAGATAATGTGACAGTTGAACATTATGGCTTTATCAGAGTGCAGTAGTTCAGAGGTGCTAAGCATCCACCGACAGGAAAGCTCCAAATGGTGTTTTCGGGTGGTATACACACTTTTTGTCGACAAAACGTTTGTTATAGCCCATGTGAATTGAACTGAACTGTCTGTGAATTTGTTTTAATGATCGGGGAGGGATATTTACTGAATTAGATCACAACGAGTGTTGACGCGAGAATTTCCTGAAAGGAGATGAAATAAGAAATGCCAGTTTCCGAGAATATTACACATGTTGAGAGAGGGGTTTCTTTTTTTTTTACTGACTTCAGAGTTTCAGCAGGACGATCAGTTGGATAAATATTTTAGGTTTTCCTTTCTGCAGTTCACAATGTAATCGCTCCAGTAAATGTGAACTGACGGTGCCAGGCTAGCAATTCTTCAATTTCCATAACAAATATCCGTGCTGTGTTGCTAAAAGTGTATTCGCAGCATGTTCCTAATATGTTGAACTTGTAACCTACGCATTAAACTAAGAAAACGAATAAAATACGTTATTCTATCAAGTGGATTCACTCTGATGTCCGACTTGTTCAGCAGTGCTATGATTTCTGATCATGAAATCCGCACACTTTTCCAGGATGGTAGAATGTGAGAGTGAAACCATTATAGAAACAGACTCCTGCAGCATGGAAACAGACGTTTTCTCCAACATATTAACGCCGACCAGACATCCTAAATTGATCTACTCCCATTGGCCAGTATTTGGCTCACATCTCCCTGTAAATACTTCTTATTCATATTCCCATTCAGATGCCTTTTAAATGTTGGAGTTGTACGCACTTCCAATATTTCCTCTGGCAGCTCATTCTATATGTGCACCACTCTCTGCATGAAATACTAGCCGTCTGCTCCATTTTATGTCTTTCCCCTCTCACCTGAAGGCTATATTGTCTTGTTTTGCACTCTCCTGCAGTGGGAAAGTAATATTACCTCTTCATCCTATCCATGCCCCTCTAAAGTTCACCCATTATTTTCCTGCGCTCAAGGGCGGAACGTCTCTGCTTTTTCAGCCTCGCCCAAGAGCTCAGACCCTCCAATTCCAGCTTTCCATTTTTCACCTTACAATTCTCCTTTAGCTATCAGGGAGATCAGAGATCAGAATTAAAGGCAACATTATATATTTTCAGAGGGGATTCGTGAAAGAGTCGTCGGAGACCCCATGTGGACCTGTTTGGCTGAACGACTGGTTCTCACATTGGGGGGAGTCTATAAGATGGAACAAGTGCAGAGAATTGGTATTAGTGTGCTTTTAGTGCAGGTTACATTGATGTAGAGTTGATTATGTCTCAGAATATCAATTTATTAATACATAAATCGACGAATGCGCCCGAAATTAACATCCAAATCATTTATATCGATGACAATAATTAGTGGACCAAGGAACAGTCCTTATAGATTATTGTTAACAGGCCTCCGGTTCAAAACAACAATCTTCTTTGATTGCACCTTGTTTCTATCTTCAAGCAAATTTTGCATTCAGTTGGTTACCTTCCATTGGATCCAATGTGATTCAACCGGCTGTCCTGTCTTGTTTATGGAATCTTGTCAAACGCCTTGCTTAAAACGAAAGAATCAAAATCTATCTTCTTATTTGTGCCGTTGCAGAAACACTTCACCACATAAGTGAAACGGCATTTCCTATACACAGACCCGTATTGACTATGCAATATCATTCCTTGCCATTCCAACTTTACGTGAATTGTTTTCCCTCAGAATCCCCTCGAAAAAACTGTGCACAACTAACATCAGGCTCACAGGTCTCTAGTTCCCCGGCTTTTTCTTTCAAACTTCCTTGAATAATGGCACAGCATCAGCTATCTGCCAGTCTTCCAGTACCTCACCCGTGAGTGTTGATAATACAAAATTTCGGCAAAGTGTCCCAGCAATCCGTTCCCTAGTTTCCCAAAAGCGTCTGCGACAGAACGCATTAAGAACCGACGATATTTCCAATGTTCTGCGCTGTATGACTTCTAGCACCTCCTGCTCTGTAATTCAGACTCTTGTCAAGACATCACCAATAATTTCCCAAAGTTCGCTAACTTCTATGCCATTCTCCACAGTAAATAATGAAGGAAAATATTCATTTCATATCTTACCCATTTCCTGTGCAGTAACACGTAGACAGCCTTGTTGATCATTAAGAGGCCTAACATCTCCCTATTTTCACTTTTGCGCCTCACGTATTGGTAGAGTCTCTTTGTATTCTTCTTAACCTTATATGTCGTTTCTGCCTTTTGTGCCCATTTATCCCCCTAATTTCCGTCTAATTCCAAGGCCAACAATTACAACAAAGCGAATGGTATATCAGTATCAGCGGCTCATGCGCATTCATGTAAACCAATTAGTGATAAGGAGGAAAATATTGACATTAAATGCGACATATTCACCAGGATCGGATTCTCTCCATCAAAGGGCCTAAAGAACGGTAGTGAAATCCTTCTGGCGAGCAGGCTGTAACATTGCAACTTATATTAATTTGGGAACTCGTCCCATCACTTTTGAACATAATAAGTGTGATATGGTAGCTCAGTAATGGATTCTTTTTCTGCTAGTGTATACAATCTGCTATGAAGACTCTATCGATGTATGTGTTCACAGCTCTAGATTAATAAAGCAGTATTTGTAAAATTGCAAGTGAACGCTAATTGAAAATGCATTGACTGATTTGCAATGGAGCAGAATTAATTATACAACAAAACCATTAGACAACAATAAATGGTAAATAAGAAAGTATTGTTTATACTTTAAATATAAAAGTCGACAGAAATGATTCACAAAGATGTTGTAAAATAGTTGCAGTAGATTGCAAAGAATAAGTGAGGATGTCGTTAAATGAACAGCTGAGATCAAATATATTCTTCAGTTTCAGGTTTCAACCACATAGAAACGTTTACGAAAAGGACGGAGATAGCAATCACAATGAGTTAAGAGGGAGTGATGGGTTGTGATAATATAGCTGAACTGTAAATCCACAGAAGCAGGTTTTGTTCTGAGGATCAGAGGTTAAAATGCCACCAGAAAATGAAATATTATTTCAAGAATCTGAAATTAAGATTCGAATGATGAGCATGAATCAATTGTTGATATGCACTTAAATAGAAGGGATCTGGGTGATTAATGACCTTTCGGAACGCATACTGTTGTCCTTACCCGCTCTGGCCTACATGTGCATATAGACCTATGACAATTTAGTTGAATCTCAATGGACTCTGGGTTATCAGGGATCTTCCATTAAGAACGAACTGACGAATCACACACTTCTCTCGTGAACTCATGGTAAAAAA
>NC_057717.1:45672143-45687631 GCF_004010195.1 Chiloscyllium plagiosum | reverse complement strand
AGATGGTCCAGTTTCTTCTAATAGGCCAGTGATGAGCATGTTAAGTAAATAGGCCTCGCCCAATTTGTCTGCAGTACAGTCTATTCGGTTGGTTACCTGTGGTAAATTGTTCTACCTGCGAATAGGGTGGGATGCTCCTCGGAATGCAGACCATTGGGCCAAGCGTTATGTATCTGCACTTTGCTGCAACTGCATACATTCATGGATGTTGCATCACGCTTGAGGAAATTGCTCGCGCTTTGGAACCACAGCTAAATGCAGAGCATATGGAGGTTGAACAAACTTACCGTATCCCGAAAGAACAGTTACAAGATAGGAAAGGAACATTGCGGAATGGATGGGTTGGATGGGATATGATGAAACCCGCAAACATATCTATTTAGAATGGAATCGTAATTATCTATCAGACAGAAGATCTTCCTGTGCAGACTTCTCTGATCAAGTTTGGCTCCGAATTATTTCATTCAGAATAAGATGGTGACAATCGAGTTGATAGTATGAGAACAGGAAAAAAGGAAAAGTGCATAAACACGAAAAACAGTAGCAAGTAGATATGTTTGCTGTGCGGGAGTAGACGACGTTATTCATCTGCATTCATGTGTTTGACACAGCAATCAATGAATTCCGCGTTGCCCCACTGTGAAATAATTAATAATATCCATACTGCATGATTAATGTTTGTGATGTCAGACAGTGAATTCGCAGCCTCTTTTCACCAAAGCGGTGCAAACATCCAATATCAATGATATTTAAAATATGTCGAGTGATAAAGGACTTTCAATGCTTATCTGGTCAAGTATGGAGAAAGAACTGAATTGATTACTTCACAGACAACCAGTTTAGATAAAAAGGGCCAAGTGACCTACTCCTACAACGTAAGTGGGTGAATACTATGAAGTTTCTTCTTCATCTATAATTTTCTCAATAGAACATGATAATAGTATTTTTTCTACACCGTTCAGTCTCTCAAACAAGTAGTTGAAGGAATGTATGTGATTGCTCAATACTCACACCTAAGAAAGGAGGGGTTAAACGTTTAGTGATTGTTGTCCCAATAAATCGCAGCACAATCTCATTTTTAATCGTTGTCTATGTTGCTATCACTTCCAATTTTTGCAAAGAGAATCTCACCCCTGTGCCGAGTAAAACATCAACTAGCACAAAGATGCAATAACAAATTGCATTTTAAAGATAGAAGCTTGGAAGAATCATATTGGTCGATTTAATGTGGTTCTTTCTTTAAATATCATGCTACACGTGATAAGAGAATCTTCCCATTTGCTTTTGAATCAGTGCGCAAATGGAGACCACAATATTAACACCATAAATTAAGAAGAATCGGCAAGATCTTCCAAAAATGAAAATGAGATAGGAAGATGCCAAATATAATTTTCTGATTTTAATTTTTGTCAGTATTGAATTATATCATTTCCACTTGTCTGACGTCATTAAAGCTTATCATCATTGTATTTTACACCTGAGCTTGATTCAATAGGACATATGTAATCAGCAAATTATTCAGAAATTTGGAAAAGAGCACCTGGAAACAACGTATGAGCAAAGGCCAGGGATTCTGAAAAACAATTGCCTACGGTTTTTACATTGCCACAAAGGATAGAGAAGGATGGAAGATTCACTACTAGCACTACTCTTGTAAGAATTGATTTATTATGAACCATCATATATCTCAAGGGAGACTTCCCCACACATTTCAGGTCTTCTCTGAACTTCATATGTGCCATTGTATAAATACACGGTTTGCGAACACAATATCACAACTTCAGTAATGCTCCAGATTAAGTGGCAATACAATCAGGGCTTTTGCGGTTTCCCTGGTTATAATAAGTGCTTAAAATTACAAAGTTCCCAGTATTTTTCAAACAGAGCAAAATAAAACCGACTGAGACAGAGACGAGTAAGGTGATGGATTTTCTTCGAATCTGAGGCTCCAGAACGTTTTGAGTTTTGCTCTCACGAGGCTTGTATCCCTGAGCGTGTTGTATTCGCTGCTAAAATACGTCGGAAAGTTATGGAATTAAACAAGAAGATCAGACTAAATGAAAGCCAAACGACGGAGAAGGTGCAAAAGCTGACCAACGCTGTTCATGCAGGTCAAGAATAATAAGCAGTTCTTTGATGACAACGCCATTGCACCTTATTAATTATTTGGTAAGGTTCAAATTGAAATAAGATTCGTATTTCCTTTAAGAGACTCGGAATTGAAAAAAAATGAAAACCATTGTTGCTGTTAATTTGGTCTAACATATTTTTTAAACCTTTGGTAGCAGAGAATGCTGTATCGATCAAATATCACGGAAACAACGCACCAAACTGATACATCGAGAGAGACAGCACGCAGATTAAAAAAATGACCCTACACACCGACGTGTGGGACATGATGAAAATGGAAAATGATAAGTTAAGATATGGTGTGCCGTAACAGTGATAAAAGTGACCAGTAAATTAGTTACTGACATATCCACCATGCAAAGTCAGATAAATTTGGAAAGGTCACATCTTCCTCTTGAGAGAATCAATATCACCACGTAAGAGAGATAGAACAAAAATTTTATAAACCAGTGAAAAATACACTGTTGTTAGTAAATGAATCCATTCAGTATAAACTTTCAAAAATGGGATAATGACCCACATATTGAATTAGATGAAGAAGCTACACGAACACCTTCCTGCAATGGATGACAAGACAGTAGAAAAATCCAGAAAATCCTTCGGTCCAGACACTTACACAACATAAATATAAACTAATTTGAATGCGAGATGTGGATATTGCAGAAACAGAAATGATGTGTTTAGTCCAGTTTGTATTCACTGTTACCAAACAAATGTAAAAACGAGAATATATTTAATATGGGTTAACAACTGAAAATTTAACATAACTCACGAGGAAATACAGCCGATATTAGAATTGATTAGTAAACCTCTTTCACCAGCTGAATGGCAGCTTTGTACATTACATTGTCAGAGCAAGAATTTGTCTCTCAGAGCTGATTGACTCTGAATAATTCACACCTTATTCAGAGAAAGAACTCCTTGTTTCTACCGACATCAAACCTACAGAGAAACAAAGCAAGTCAAAGCATTCCTTACATTACTTATAGCCAGTTCATAAATGTACCCTTCACAGTTATTTCGACTGAAGAAGAAAACACTGACTTTGATGTAACATAGTTGCATATTCTATTATATGCAATAGAAAAGAGCAGCCTCGCTGTATTTTTAGACAGTCTACTTCTTATGAATGAGGCAAGGGAGGTCTTTTCAGTCTTTTATCTCCTCTGTTTCAATTTCTGCCGTTTTTTTCTTGTTACCACACAGTTTCAAAAATTCCAGGATATGTTTCCAAAAATAACTCAAGAATCGGTGTTGCCACAGACTTTTCAAAAATATTCGGCAGCAATACTGCCTGTGAACGATTAACAAGGACAAATTGTATTCCTGGATCTGAGAGATTTTCCAGTGATCCTGCCACCACTTTACCACTTTTCACTGAGTACGCTAACTTATCCAACACAGTTGAATACGCCTTATCTCATCGTAAATTCCACTTACGAGCACTTTTATTTTGGCAGCAGTGTTTCGGAGTCTATGTATCCTCATCTTTCAACATGAATTCAACATGAGACGATCCTGCATCTCTAAATATTGTAATTGTTTACCTGCTGGTCCGTGACTATGAGAGAAGTCTTTACATCGCAAGTACATATTTTAGAAGATCTGGCACTTTCTCCTTAAGTAAACTTCGACCAGGCTGTACATACTTGTGCAGATTTGTAGCCACCACTGTGCTTCCCGTTAACACTTCCACAGTATCCAGTGGTTAATCATGTTTTCCTATATCTATCTTCACAGTTCTTCTTCTAGTCTAAAAACACAGAGATTTCATGTGGCTTTTTTTTGCAGTGAAAACTCCAGAGGTTTTAAACTTCTGTTTCCACTTGATGGGTTGAATTTCTACTCTGTTGTTCGTGAACCAAATAACCTTCAACGAGACCTACATTTCCCCTGACCAAGTGAGGAGTTTACATTTCCTCATTTATATCCATTACAAATTGAAGTTCAAGTTGGTTAACGAACCAACTCGCTATAAAAAGCCATATGACTAGCTAATCTTGCCGTTTTAAATCTCTGCTCTATCACATGAGTTCTCACTACCTCACTAATCTGACATTCTGCCTTCAGCTCCAATCTTTTAAGCCGACTTTCCTGTCTAAGTGCCAATTTCTGAAGATCAAACTCTTGCTTATTCTCTTTTTGATCTGATGGCACCTTTCGCTTTTTTTCTGTTTCTTCTGCTTGTGATTGTAATTCAAACATTTTCAATTCATTTTGTCTTTTTTCCCTCCATTTGCTTCTAACTCAAACTGCTTCTTTTTCAGTTGAATGTTAAACATCTGTGGACATTCGAATGGCGTTTCCAGACAATTTAAATGCTGGCATATTACTGCTATAACGAGGTCACTTCCTTTCGAAGACGGAGGCAATTTCAACGCTAGCTTGTTTGCCAACGTCAGCAGCTTTTCCTGTTTACCTTCCCTTAAACCCCCAAAGTATTGCCAACGTCAGCAGCTTTTCCTGTTTACCTTCCCTTAAACCCCCAAAGTAACTACTACCTCTCCCAGAAAACTCTTCGTGAATGACAGAATCATTACTACTCCAAGCACGATATAAATTAAAAGAATTCAAAATCCGAACAAAAGACCCTGACAACTAACACTCGCTGTCTCTGAATGCAGAAACCCTAACCTCAAAATGGAACAACAGCATTAATCACGCAAAGAGTCTCCAATCTCTTATGGAACAGACCAGAACACCTTAAAACGTTTGAGAAAAGTAGGACAGACTCGATCATTTGTAATTGTTTTATGCAGTTGCATGTTGAATATTCGAGAGGTGACACATCTGGTCAAACCAATCAGTTTTACACCAAACAGAATTTATTGACAGAGTAGCGAATGAACCACAACCAAAAAAAGAATATGATTTAAATGAACAAAATTGAAAATCCAACTAACTCTATCCCATCTCAATGATGCTGTTCCAATTTCCTGCATTCCACCCATAAAGGCATTCTTGCCAAAAAAAAAAGGTAACAGCAAATTTAGGTTCTTACAGGAAAGATACCTGAGGCAGAGTCAGCCAGAAAACTTTAGTTGAAATCAGGAGGAACTTTCACCAGCAACTTTTCTTCGGCAGTAGCATCAAGCGAAAGCAACTGGTAAACTAACCCGAGCTGGGAAAACTGGCCACTCCCCTTGTATTGTACAACATGTTTTAAATAATAAAGACTCTGAAGGCCTTCTCTGATTGTTGACAATAGGCATTCTCTGTTAGGCATACTTAAAGTAGCCAGTTCAAACACCGAGCTGGGAAACTGGCCACTCCCCTTGTATTGTACAACATGTTTTAAATAATAAAGACTCTGAAGGCCTTCTCTGATTGTTGACATCGGCATTCTCTGTTAGGCATACTTAAAGTAGCCAGTTCAAACAATTCAGCACCATTGTCTTTATGACCGCTCTCAAGTAATACCAAGTGCAAAGTAAGCTTGTTAAACGGGCTGTATTGTCAGATGCTAAATTGGCAAGAGCTGAAATGGTAGAACAGTGTGCAGAGAAAAGAAATCTTGCAATTAGCTCGGCGTATGTTGTTATTAGTGACTGAACAGTTTCTGAACAATGAAAGTCATCTCTGAAAATCATATCAAAAATTATTTACACATTGAGCAAAACAGATGAGCATGAAATAGTGCACGTGTTGCTGCTTGGAGAAAAATAGTGATTAACATTTGATGATCGGAGTCAGGTTTATCCAGTCCTTGGGGTAGAGTAGAGCAGAGTAGATTTCACAATTTCAATTAAATACATCTGATAAAGTTAAAAGAAAAGAGACAGCATTGCTCTAGGACCAAGTTTCTGCATGCACAGCACAAAATACACGATTGTCCAAAGGACGGCATGATGGCAGAAGAAGTGTAAGACAAGCAAATTTCTGTTTAACAAACGAATGATTAAATTAGACATTGTTCTAGCAGCCACTCGTCGTCCTGCAAATAATTTCAGTTCAAAAAGAGTCCAATCATTCAGTGTTAAGGAACCTGCTGGGTTAGGGGGTTAAACTTCTAATCAGTTTGCCGATAAAAGACCAAATGCTCCAGTATCTTCTGCCATCTGGCAGGAAGGAGTGCTCGGTTATTGGGGTCTTTCATAATGGTCTTAGCCTTTCGGACGCAGCGTGTAGTGCTAATGTGTGTAATGAAGACTAGAGGGACCCAGGTGATCCTCTCTGCTGTCCTCACTCTCCATTTTAGAGTCATACGTTACGACACAGTGCGAGTGCCGAACCAAGCAGTATGCAGCAGCTCAGGGTACTCTGCAAGAACCCTCTGCAGAATGTGATGAGGATGAAGGTTCTGGGTGGGCTCTTTCCAAACTTCACAGAAAGTAAAGACAATGCTGGACATTATTGGACATGCAGTTCGTTTTGAGGGGCCAGATTAGATTCTCCACCATTTGGAAGCCAAGACATTTGGTGCACTTCACGATCTCCACCAGGGAATCATCGATATCCAGTGGACAGTGGTCGCTCCATGCCCTCAAGATGTCAACAACCATATCTTTCATTTGTCGACATTCAGAGACAGGTTGTTGTGTCTGCGCCAGTCCATTAGTCACTGAACTCCTCTGTGTATGTTGAGTCGTTATTCCTGCCGCTGAGACCTACTATAGTCGTGTCTTCAGTGAATTTGATGATGTAATTTGACCTGTGCATCACTTCTCCGTTCTTCGTCAGCAGGTGGAACTGTAGTGAATTGAGCACACAGTCTGGGAGCCCCCTTCACCACCCTCCCTCCCCCACCACGTCCTCAGTGTGCTATGTTGGAGATGCTGTTCCTCATCCCAACTGACTGAGGCCTCCCAGTGAGTAAATCCAGGATCCAGTTACAATTGGAGGTACATAGGCCTAGCAGACTCAAATTTCCAATCAGATGCTGAGAAGTGGTAGTGTTAAATGCAGAACTGAATTCTATAAACAGTAATCTGACATAGCAGTCCTTCTCCAGTTGGGTAAGGGTCAGTTGGAAGGTGGTGGAAATCGTCAGTTGAGCAGTTGTGACAATACGTGACCTGCAGGGTGTCCAGTGAAGGGTTGTGGTGGTCAGCAGGATCTTAATTTGCCTAATCACGAGACTCGCTAAGGAGTTTATGATGACGTGTGTTAGTTCATTGGGGCAGGAATCATTGAGCCAGAACATGAATACTTCTTTCGCACAGGGACTATGGTTAGCAGACTTGATACACATTGGAGCTATGGTGCATCTCACGGACATGTTGAAGGTGTCTGTGAGAACACCGACTGGTACATCAAAGCATTTTTGGAGCACTCTTCCAACAATATTAGTAGTGCAGCAACCTTACGTAGATTGACTTTATATTGTGTTTTCATCACGTTGGTGATGGTAAGACACAGCACACAGTCATTGGGAAGGTGGTGGACTTCTTCGCTGCCACGTCATTTCTTGTCTCAAACCGTGCATAGAAGTACTTCAACTCATCCGAAAGGGAGGAATGACCAGCTCAAGCAGGCGATATTGTTCTGTGGTTGGTGATGGCCGAGATGTCCTTCCACATTCTCTAGAAATCACTGCTGTCCTGAAAGTGGTTGTGTATTCTCTGGGCATATTCAAAGACGGACTTAATTATAAATTTATCACACCAATCATTACGGTAAAACTAATGGGATATATTTGATCGAAATGATAAATAAAAAATTCCAGGTGTAATCATAAGCTCTCACGAGACATACCACACAGTATCAAATATCATGTCTGGACTTCCTTATCACCAATTGGGTAGAAAATCCTTCAATTTCATGAGATTGCTTGCAGCAGTAAGGGAGAGATTGTCTCACAAAAAAATGCATATTCCACGGGAAACGGTCGCAATCTAATGTAAACCAGTCTTGCCTCTGTTGATGTTCCTAGTAGGTCTTGTAACGTACTACGTTGTGTAATTCACTGCATTGAATCAAACTCAGTTCCTCACTCAGACTGATAATTCGCTTATTTGCTTTCAGCAAATTAACTCGCGATTGCAAGCGATAGTGTCCTCACTTGCTAAGTTTGTCATTCAGGAGTCTCCTCAGAACTGTACAGTTTGGCCTCGTTCTCTACACTGTACCAAAATGTTCTTGCATTGTGGCCACAATTGATGAAGTTTTGCTGAGCGGCATCGCAGGTTTGTCAAACCACTGTTGAGCAAGATTGCTCTCTTAGTGTTTTTTTAAACCTTGGTATCAATTACATTGGTTTAATAATAACTACATCTTCGTGACATTGAGTATTTCCAGTGCCTTGATTTGAAAGACGTTTGATGAGATTAAACACAGGCAATAAGTGGGTTAAGCATGCATTTATGGAACATAAGTGAAGGTCAATAGGGATGGCTTTTAATACGTCCTGCTTGAGGAAGTGGATGCGTCGGATCAGGTCGATGGGAGGAGAGTAGAGCACATGCTTTCGATTAAAATGTGCATTGTTGAAATTGCTTGATCCAATATTGAATGTGTGTTGTGAAATTTATAGCAAGCTGCACACTTGTCTCGTCTGGAACTTAATGGGCCAAGTGCTGAAAGAATTTGCAGCACCCCAATATTAGTTTAAACAAATTGGATGATCAGTAGGTTTGCATCCATGGCCTTTCTTGTCGTATTCTTTTACGTTCCCCGAATGCTAAATTTTTATGTAAAGTTCTTCTCATCTCCTAACTTTTGGACTATCGTTTTGTGCTTGGTTAATCCTGTGTATTTGTTTAGCACTGCTGACTCACACCTGCGGAGTTCCAAACGCGATTGCAGCCTTGGGAGAATGCGTGGAGTTTGCATATTCGCATGGATTCTGCTTTGGGGTTTCCTGGGTGTTCCTGTTTCCTTTTACAAAGATGTGCAGGGTAGGTGCATTAGCCAAGGCAAATGCAGGTTAAGGGGATACGGTGCGGGTGTGTGTGTGGGTGAGTTTTCATATGGTGGGCCAATGCCGACTCAGTGGTTCAAATGTCCTCTCTTTGCACTCCAGGGGTGCGATTATTCTATCTATTTTAATATATTGCTATTATTGCTATGATGCTGCTGATGTGATATCGGTAATGGCACATTGTAGATGAGGTCTTGAATGTAGATTCAAACCGATTTATGGTGGAACCCATAATGTTGCAACACGAATGGTCGTACTCCTTCAAAGCTTTGGTCTCTCTGCGAAAACCCTGGTTCAACGTGCTCAAGAATGGAATTTCGGCGTTAGAATACATTTTTTCACTGCTCGAAAGCAACTTGGTTAGTGAGGACTGCTGCACAATTTCTTACATTCAATTATTTATGTGCTCTTCCAAAGTGACGAATCAGGCTCAAACAATGTGGTCATAATTTGTGAAAGTCAGCCCTCCTGCTACGATCTTCACTTGATCTAATGTGCAGCTTTGAGAGACTCGGTGACTTGGCTACTTTTAGTGTCACCGCTTGATTCATAATCCTTGAGCAGAGCTGTTTTAAAAAAGAACATCAGTTATCTGTCGAATCTAATGTAACATGTTGTCCCTTGCCTTATGGCTCAGGAAGTCATTTCACCGATTTCCATGCATGACGTAATGTAGTTCAATAAGTCGCTGACCGACTTTACTCAATCTGCCTCGTAGAGATTCTGCTGCAACTTCCTTAAATTTTTGAAGATTGGAAAGTGGATAGGCGTGGGAAGGACAGCTCGACTTTATTCGTTATCTGTGAAGTCGTTCATGAACTAGACCGTCTGTGGTTTCAGCATGATCACTCAGGGAACTGACCCGGGCAGTTAAATTAAGGATGTTTCATTCTTACTCGTTGGATGATATTTATTTCATGATTATCGATTCGCAGAATCGAAATTATGTTTTTTTTTTGAAAGAATGCATGTCGGTGCTGAATAACACAAAAATTTGGTGTGTACCTTGTGATGGAAGTGAGGACGCATTGAAAACACATGCTTTTGCCCACCGGCATGTGGAAGTTTATACAAGTTTGCAGTATCAATAACGCCGAGATGAACAATATCACAATACATTGCCGCAATACGCAGCATCAACAGTGCCGTGTGACCTTATCTGGCTTGACTGTATACTACATACCAGGAGTTAAAAAGTGAATCACAATCATTCATGACATAACGTTCTTGTCTTCAATTCAAAAATGAAGGAACGTGTTTTGATGGAGTGCCGGTTTGCAAGTTATGAAATGAGTTTCATTTGGTAGCAAGTAAGTTGGGAAGATTGAGAGAAAGTTCACTGTTGCCATAAAGCCAGAGGTTTGTATAATACAGAAAACTGACAATTCTGGGGGATGACCATTCTTTCATGCCTCTCGTGGTGTCTTTCATTCTGTACTTGAAGTTTAGTATTTTCTTCCCTAGATTATTGTACTCACTTATGTAGGGTTCTGTCTGATCACAGATCAATTGCCGCTTGAGACAGATTCATTTACTTTATGTATTGGGCGGTAGACTAAGGTAATATAGTTTGTACTTCCTGATATCAATGTATGTGGATGTATTTTCCAAACCAATGTTTTGATGCAATTGCTCATCTGAGATGAAAAAAATAATTTTTATCTGTATCTTACGGGCGCACTCCATTAACCATTGATTGGTTGGAACGTTGTGTACTGTTCAGTCACACCGTAGGGATTCAACTGAGTGAACGTGTAGCAGATGTTAGAATTTGCCTCAATGATGATCACGCACGTCAAGTGGACTCGTTGAGTGAACTGGTGCAGAATTACCCTTGACCCTCTTCAACATATGTAAATATGATGAAACTGTCTGTGTCTTCCCACCGAACATGACAGTCAGTGATATCGAAGACTGTGCTGTTGGATCATCTTGAACACTTTCCCCACAGAATGCTATTAGTTATCTTCACCAGCCATCAATTCAAATCCCCACAAGCTCCTGCGTAAATGTATTAACCCTCTTGTCAAGGAGTTTAAACAAAATGTCAGATGGCATCTCATCCACTGATTAACTCATGAGCATAATCATGATAAAGTGATCATTGCGTGTATCTATCATTAATGTGAAAGCAGTTAAAATTACTGCATCACCCTGAGAGAGACCACACAGTCAGACAAGTAAGTAGCATGATTTAGAAGGAATTACGGCTGAAACCGTCAGAAAGCCCTCATGAGTTCATAAATACATACGGTCCAGAAGCATTTCTTTGTGTGTGTCACTGCACATCACCAAGCAAATGTGTTGTGCGTGAAAAAAAACACATCAGATCCATTCACTGCCCATTGGGTTTTCAAGGTATTTGCCAGGGTAATCAGATCTCTCCACAATCAATCACTGTTTGTATTCTGTTTCAAACATTCAGTCTCCAAAGCACATCATTTTCACAGTGATGCGCATCCCGCTGCATCGCTAATGCAAGGAAAAGTGAGAGAGGAATCATTCAACACTTCCAGTGCTCTTTCACACCAAATAGCATGTGCCCGCCTGGGACACGCCACATTTGTTCTTTCGTTCTGATGATCTATCCTGGCCATCAAGTGTCGGATGTTTAATCGTCAGTTTGCTCTCTCTCTCTCTCTCTCTCTCTCTCTCTCTCTCTCCACCTCCACCCCACCCCTCAAATCTCTGAGTAACGATCGATATTCCCTGGACCTTTTCCGACGATGGGATCCATGCACCTTGACAGATTCTGTCCCCAACCGAAAAACTGACACTATTTCGTTTACTGGGTGGAAAACCAAGGCGGATGCTGAACATTAAACCAGACTATCGTTTGTAACTGTCAGCAAACCACTGCTGCTAATGTCTGCTTCACACTAGCTCATTCCCAGATTTGGTGAACAGCACCATGGAGTGCAGCTGCTTAAACAGGAGAGACAGAGAATAAGGCAACAATGTTCACACAGTCACGAATATTTCAAATCTGGTTTCCAGCGGGAACATAATGTTTGTCTTTCCAAATGGACTTAGCATATTCTGCTGAAGCCTAAAAAAGATTAAACAGGACATGAACTGAGTGAACAACATAGCAAAATGCAGGGAAATTTGGGTTATTGCGTCATTACTTCCTCCAAAACTTCAAATATTAACCGACCATAACTCTGACGTAATGCAGCATATATTTTAAATATTACGTCAGGTATAACTCCGAATTCTCATTTGCTTTGGTGCAGTCTCCTGTGATCATTATCACCACACAGGTATTGGGGATGGATATTTCTGTGAGAATATTTGATCCTAGTTTCAGAATCAGCAGTGACCAGTTTGAACAGAGATCAGAATAAAAATCATCAATAGCAGAAACTAGCAGTCGGATGCCCCGCAGACTTGGGTTTAGAGTGAGAAGTAAATATTCATTGTTTCTTAAAGTGTTTACTGATGACAGTATTGAACAAACTAATACTTCAAGTTTTGTGTAAATATTTGTAAATTGAATGCTGGTTACCTGGTTGTGGGTAAGTTCACCAAGCTGGGAAGTTGATTTGCAAAAGTTTCGTGCCTTGTATAGATTAGATTTTCAATGCTTTGCAACCTTCTAGGAAGCGCTGCTGTACCGTGCCTTCTAGAAAATATTTGGTTCCATTGGTGCTGCTTCCAGTTACCTGTTTTGGTTATTCATTTTAGTGGCCGGCATACTGTCCTCAGGCCTCTTTTTGTTCATGGCGTCTTGGGATGAGCGCCATACTTCTCGAAATTCTCTGGCTGTCCTCTGTTTAGCTTTTTCTGTGATCTATGTGTTGTCCAAATTTAATTTGTGGGCTTTATCATCTGTGCGTGCGGGTGTGGCTACTGGGGCAGCTGGTCATGGCGTTTTGTGCCTCGTTGATGTTTGTGCATGCAGATTGTTATTTGTCTGCTGTTTTGTCATATATAGTGTTTCATGCAGTCTTTTCATGGAATCCTGTGAATTGTGTTGGTCTTACCCATGTTGGGTACTGGGTCTTTTATTTTGGTGCACTGTTGTCCTCATGCAGCTGTCGATGTATTCGCTGGCATGAATCTGCGTAGTTGGAGAAGTCTCGCTTTCTGTGCTGAAATGTATTTTTTGTGTTGTTTGTCCGTTAGGCAACTGTGGATGATGTTTCAGGAATATCGTTCATGTCAAATACTCTGCAGAGGTGCTCTTCCTCTTCCCTTCGTAGCTCTGGAGTGCAACAGTATGTTGCAGCGCTTTTCAATAAGGTCCAAATGCAATTTATCTTGTGTGTGTGTTTGAATGATTGCTGTTGTAATGCAGGACTTGGTCTGTGTTTGTAGTTCTTCTGTCCACTTTTGTGGTGTATTCACCGTTCAGTGATCTTTGCACCATGATTTCTAGGAATTGGAGTTGATTGTTGGTTTCTTCCTCTTTCGTAAATCTGATCCCTGTTAGTACGATGTTGCTGATCTGGTGTGTGTTCCCAGTTTCTGTTCTCTTAATGATAATAGAGATATCGTCAACTTATCTGATCCAGTGTTGCCGTTGGATTTGTGGTAGGGCTATTTGTTACAATCTTTGTATCAGTATTTTTGTTATGAGCCAAGAGGTGGTTGAGCTCATAGTTGTTCCATTGATCTGTTCATATATTTTTGTTTTGTTTTGTATATAGTGCAACAGTATGTTCCAGCGCTTTTCAATAAGGTCCTATTGCAATTTATCTTGTGTGTGTCTTTGAATGATTGCTGTTGTAATGCAGGACTTGGGTGTGTGTCTTTGAATGATTGCTGTTGTAATGCACGACTTGGTCTGTGTTTGTAGTTCTTCTGTCCACTTTTGTGGTGAATTCACCGTTCAGTGATCTTTGCACCATGATATCCAGGAATTGGAGTTGATTGTTGGTTTCTTCCTCTTTCGTAAATCTGATCCCTGTTAGTACGATGTTGCTGATCTGGTGTGTGTTCCCAGTTTCTGTTCTCTTAATGATAATAGAGATATCGTCAACTTATCTGATCCAGTGTTGCCGTTGGATTTGTGGTAGGGCTATTTGTTACATCCTTTGTATCAGTATTTTTGTTATGAGCCAAGAGGTGGTTGAACTCATAGTTGTTCCATTGATCTGTTCATATATTTTTGTTTTGTTTTGTATATTAAGTGTGTTCTCAAGTTCAGGTCTAGGAGTTTGTGCATGCAGTCCTTGTTGATTCCAAGTGTGGCCGAACTGAAGTTTTCTAAATTGTCTATCCTTATACTGAGTACCCCTGCCAATGGTAGACCATCAAAGGTGGAGAGATAGAATACTGAGGATATGGCGCTGTTCATATGGGACCTTTTATCCGAGATGATATCGACCTCATTAAGTGATTTTGGTGCTGTCCTCATCCAGCTGAGTGAGGACCATTATATGACACCCTTTATTTATGCCTTGTCGAGAGTGGAATCAATTTGGAAAGTAACAAAGTGAGTTGCAGCTGGTCAGGTTAGACTTGGTCAGAATTTTGCTCATGCCGCAGCTGGAGTTCTGTGAGCACTCTGTTCAATGCACTTTGGAAGGATGCAATTGAACTTGAGGGATTGCATACCTTTCACAAAGATGCTGCTTGGGTTGGAGCATTTCAATTATGCAAAAATACTGGAAAAGCTGGGGCTGTTTTCTCAGGAACAGTGAAGCTTAAGGGGGACTTAATGGACGTCTATATGTTAAAGGGGAATGCACACGCTGAACAGAAATCAACTCTTCTATTTAGTTGATGTGTCAGTAACTTGGATGCGTAATGTTCAAGGGAAAATCAGAAGTCTTTGTGGGAAATGGAGGAAAGGCTTCTTTGCATTGGTGGGAATTTGGAATGTGTTCCTTAAGAGTGGAGTTGGGGTGACAATGATCTTAACATTTAAAAGGAATTTTGTCTTCAAGGTTTGTGCGAAGATTTGTAGCTCGGTTGCTCGTTGTTGTGGTTCTGTTCGCCGAGCTGGTAGTTTTTGTTGCAGACGTTTCGTCCCCTGGTTAGGCGACATCATCAGTGCTTGGGAGCCTCCTGCGAAGCGCTTCTTTGATGTTTCCTCCGGTGTTTATAGTGGTCTGTCCTTGTCACGTCCGGTTGTCAGTTTCAGCTGTCCGCTGTAGTGGTTGGTATATTGGGTCCAGGTCGATGTGTTCATGCCTCTAGGAATTCCCTGGCTGTTCTCTGTCTGGCTTGCCCAATGATAGTAGTGTTGTCCCAACCGAATTCATGTTGCTTGTTGTCTGCGTGTGTGGCTACGAAGGATAGCTGGTCGTGTCGTTTCGTGGCTCGTTGATGTTCATGTATGCGGATTGTTAGCTGTCTTCCTGTTTGTCCTATATAGTGTTTAGTGCAGTCCTTGCAAGGACTAGCCACACTACCATACATCAGGAGCATCTCGGAACTGACAGCCAGGTTTAGTGCACTTGCATGGTATTTTGTACACTACATTCGTCTTGCTCATGTTGGGTATCGGGTCCCTCGTTCTGGTGAGTAGTTGTCTGAGCGTGGCTGTTGG
>NC_057717.1:45665662-45670395 GCF_004010195.1 Chiloscyllium plagiosum | reverse complement strand
CATACATGAACATCAACTGGCCACGAAACGACACGACCAGCTATCCTTAGTAGCCACACACGCAGACAACAAGCAACATGAATTCGACTGGGACAACACTACTATCATAGGGCAAGCCAGACAGAGAACAGCCAGGGAATTCCTAGAGGCATGGCATTCATCCACAAACCCCATCAACAAACACATCGACCTGGACCCAGTATACCAACCACTACAGCGGACAGCTGAAACTGACAACCGGAAGCGGCAGGGACAGACCACAATAAACACTGGAGGAAACATCAAAGAAGCGCTTCGCAGGAGGCTCCCAAGCACTGATGATGTCGCCTAGCCAGGGGACGAAACGTTTGCAACAAATACTTCCAGCTCGGCGAACAGAACCACAACAACAGGAATTTTGTGTGCTTTGAAGTGCCAAAATATTGTAGGCTATTAACTTCATGAGGGAGAATATGACGAAATGCAGGTATTAATACTTCTTATTAAATATTTTTCTGTTGGTGAACTGACAAATTCCATTCTGGATTTGTCAATGGCTAACACAACTTGGATCTGTATTGGGTATTTGTGTTTACCTTCGCTAGGACATTTCGAGTGTGTTTAAATTAGTCTGTCAGGAGTATGGGAACCAGAGCTACACGTCAGAAGACGGGTAGTTGTTGAATGAGCAGAATTATAATGCATTGATTCTGTGAGTAAATATATACAGTCAGGAGTGGTGTGGTGGAAAAGCACAGCGGGTCAGCGAGCATCTGAAGAGCTGGAGAATCGACAATTCTGACAAGGACGCTTCAATAGCAATAAGGCCCAAATGTCGATTCTCCTGCTCCTTGGATGCTGACTGACCTGCTGTGCTTTCCCAACAACTTACACTCGATTCTGATCTCCAGCATCTGCAGTCTTCACTTTTTCCAAAGGAAGATAAACAGTTCATCAGACAAAGGGATGAGTCGAAGTGTGCCTGTTTTAGTGGAAACAGTGTCAGTAATAAGAGTAATGAACTTGGTTCATGGACCGGTATTTAGAACTCTGTTGTTGTGGCCATAATTGAGAAATTGATTTTAAAAATCACCATAGTTGCTGGATGTTCCAAGACCTCTTTGAATCACAGCAGTAGAAAAGGACGTTGTTGGGGAGGTGGGGTTTGCCGACAGAGTCAGTATGGGTGAAAGTCGGGATAGGAGCAGTCACTTTATTGGGTGTATTGTATGGACCTCACCAATAGCATTCGAGGTACTGAAGGAAAGATTGGACAACAGATCTTGAAATGGTGCAGATGTAAAAATGTTGGTCTTATGGGTGATTTCAACTTGCCCAATTTTATGGAAGTTTCTGAGTGCAGATGGTCTGGACGGAGCCGATTTTGTCAGGATTGCTCAGGTGATATTCCTGAATCAATGCGTAGGTAGGTCAACTGGCGGGGAGGTCGGATTGGGTTTGGTGCTCGGCAACGAACTAGGCCAGTTGTCAGATCTCTTTGAAAGGGGAGAATTTCGGTGGCAGTGACCACAACTGCCTTACCTTTACGATTACCATGGTGTGGGATAGGAACAGAGGAGATTTTACTGCTATTAGGCGGGAAAAATGGAGAATAAATTGGGAGTAATTATTCTGCAGGAAAAGCGCAAAAGAAACGTCGAGGCAACATAAGGATAACTTGTTGGGAGTGTTGGATTACCTTGTCCAACTGAGGCAGGGAAGGTTTGGTAAGAGCCTTGGATGACAAGAGAAGAGGATTTTCACATAAAGTGGAAGACCAACGCTTGTGTAAGATCGAAGAACCAAGGATCTGGTTGGAGGAGACGAATATTGTTCCTCTGTTCAAGAAAGGGAAGAGCGAATTCGTTGGAATTACAGACTAGTCAGTCCTACGTATGTGGTAGGGAAACGTACTGGAAAGAATTCTTTGAGATAAGATGTATGAATATTTGGAACGAAAAATTTATTTTGATTGAGGATATTCAGAATCGATTTGTGAGGGGCAGGTCATGTCTCACAAGAATTTTTGAGTTCCTGGAGGACATGAGGAGGCAAGTCGACGAAGGTCGAGCAGTCGATGTGGAGTACATGGATTTCACTAAGGCATTTGAGAATAATCCCCACGGTCGGCTCATTCAGAAAGGTAGGAGGTATGGGATTTTCTGGGAATTTAGCTGCCTGGATACAGAACTGGTTGGTCAAATGAAGTCAACGAGTATTCGTGGAGGGCATTTATTCCTCCAGGAGGTCAGTGTTATGCCTCTGCTCTTTGCAGTGTTTATAAATGAATTGGATAAGAAGTGGAGGAGTAGGTTAATAAGTTGCCGATCACACAAAGTACGGTACTGGTGAAGATAGTGTCATGGACTGTTTCAACACATTGAAAGGATGCCGACCTGGGCTGAGCACTGGCAGATGGAGTTCAGCTTGTATAAATGCGAAGTGATTCATTTTCGAAGGACGAATTTGAATGCTGATTACATGATGAAAAACATGATTCTTGGCAGTGTGGAGGAACAGAGCTGGAAATGTGTTGCTGGAAAAGCGCAGCAGGTCAGGCAGCATCCAGGGAACAGGAGAATCGACGTTTCTGGCATAAGCCCTTCTTCAGGAAACACATTTCCAGCTCTGATCTCCAGCATCTGCAGACCTCACTTTCTCCAGTGTGGAGGAACAGTCGGATCTTGGGGTCCATGTAAAGAGAACTTTCAAAGTTGTCACCAAGTTGTTAGGTTGTTCCAAAATCGAATATTGTTTTGGCTTCCAGTAACCGGGGAATTACATTTAAGAGTTTCGAGGTTTTGCTGCAGCTCTACAAAATGCTGGTTGCACTACGCTTGGAATATTGTGTTATGTTCTGGTCACCGATTTAAAAGAAGAATGTAATGCTTTATACAGGAAAAAGCACAGATTCACCAGAATACTGCCTGTATTGAAGGGCTTGTCTTATGAAGACAGATTGAGTGAGCTCCGTCGATTTGCTCTGGAGAGAGGAAGGAAGACAGGTGACTTGATAGAGATGCACAAAGTAATGACAGACATAGATAGAGCGGATAGCCAGAAACTTTTCACCAGGGTAGAAGTGGCTGTCACGTGTAGTCATAAGTATAAGGTAGTTGAAGCAAGGTATAGGGCGATGTTAGGGATAGGTTCTTCACGGGGAAAATGTTAGGTGCTAGGGATGAACTGCCAGTGTTTGTATTAGAGTCAGAGACAGTCGGGGTACTTGAATGACTTTTGAACAAGCACAAAGACGGCAGTAAATTGAGGTAAGTTTTATCATACATTAAGATAATTGCTCGGCAACACATCGTGGCTGAAGGGCCCGTGCGGTGCCGTACTGTTTTATGTCCTATGCCTCACGTTCTCCCCTACATCTTTCCTTGGACGGTTTGCAAATCCTCCGTATGGGCAGACTTCTCTGTGCCAGTTATTTCACTTCCACATTTTAAGTATGCATTTCAGTTTGCCCACTCGGGCAGGTATTTTGAGCTCTTGTTTCATAAGAAAAAAGTCAGATGCCATTTAACTCCAAGATCTAGAGCAGCACTTTTTTTTTTACTGCAATTCTAATAGTGCTGGATATCTGGTGCAAACAGCAGTGCCTTTGGAATAATGTCGGCAGATTCGGAAGCGTCCGTAAAGGGGGAGTTAATGTCTGAATCCAGTGCAAATTCTTGCAAGCTAAAACATATTCAAAAATGGCTTTATTAATTTCTTCAAGCAAAGTCAGAAAGAGGAACTATGATTGGTGCAGACTGCAATGGCAAAAGACAAAGTGGCCGTTAATGGTGGTGAAAGAAATACGACACAAATGTAGTTCTGAAAGGGAGAGTGTTAGTTCGCCGAACTTCTTTTCTCTGTCTCTATTTCATCTTAATGTATGATAAAACTTACCTCAATTTACTGCCGTCTTTGTGCTTGTTCAACAGTCATTCTTCCTGGCTGTTCCTATTTTTCTCTTACATGTTTCAATCATCTCAGATTTTCTAAATTATGTGTACACAACCAGTAGTATTTCGCTTTCCCCCCATTTGCAACTTGTGATCCAGCAAGCATTCTGGCGAATCTGTGCTCCATTCAAATACACAGAGAACCCCATATGTCTCTTCTCTTTTCTCCCTTTCCCAATTTAGAAAGTCAACGTCATTGCTGTGCGAACATGAAACGGCTGACAGGACCAAAGCTAAACTGACTGATGGACTAGCACCATCGAAATCATTTGACTGTATTTGGAAGGTTAAAGCAAGATACATACACTGTACATCATTATCAGTCAGTCTCGTGTAGATGAAATGGAACAAGTTGTGCAAAGACTTGTTTTTTGAACATTAGACTGAAGACGGAAAACATAAAGTAAAATATGCAATATGAACCTGGGTACAGGAACAGAGATGTCTTTCGAGTTGGTCTTGAATTCTCTCAGCGTAGGAGATACAGAAATGATTCAAGACCTGTTTTTATTCATACGCTTGAAATTTTAGTATTATTAATTCACCTTGCAGAAGCAGAATATGGAGACATCCCTCTCTCTGATTTGACTCATATTTCACCCAGACAGAAATGACTAAAAGCTAAATCACCGATCTGACGACTGGCTCCTCTCCAAAGACTACCGCCCAAACAAGACTACCCGCAAACACTGTTGCCCTATCACAACTATCTGCTGATGTGACAACCCTGTAAAAGCATTACTGTGCACAAGATGAACCCCGACATTGATATTCCCTCATAGACATATTCTGAGACAACGA
>NC_057717.1:45633463-45665162 GCF_004010195.1 Chiloscyllium plagiosum | reverse complement strand
CACCTGGCTATTGGAAGGATGTTATTAAAATGGGAAGAGTACAGAAAAAATCGATGTTGCCAAGACGCAAAGCTCTATGTTATAGAAAACGTTTTGGACATGCTTATCCTCTTCGTACGTTGGACACTGATGGGGGAATTTATAGAAGTCTGTAAGATGATGAGGGGCATGGATAGAGTGAATGCACTCAGGCTTTGTCCCATGATTGTGGAAATGAGGACAAGAGGGCATCAGTTTAATGTTAGAGAGGGAAGAATTAAAAGGAAGCTGTGACGCAACTTTTTACGCAGAGGGTGATACGCATGTGAAACGTGCGACCTATTGAAGTTGTTGAGGCGGGTTTCACCAGTTAGAATGCATTTGGCCACTTGGAAAAGGTTTAGAAGGATATGGAACAAGTGCAGGGAAATGGGGTGAGCGTAGAATGACACTTTCTTCAGCATTTGTGTCGATAAGCCTGTCTCCGTGATTTAGTATTCGATGATTCAATGGATCCATGCATGGTTTGACATTATCATGAATCAATGAAAATAATCAGCCCCTCCAGTGGAGATTCATAACTGATTCCCTCTCTTGGCTCACGGTATACTGGTCGCTCTTTGTTTCAATTCCTTATGATTCCTCTCAGGATTCACATGTATTCCTGAGATGGATTCTTGTCGTTTGCACACACTACCGTCCACCACCTCTATTCGATGCCCACTTTCCTTTTCACATATTAGTGTGAACGCAAACAGACATCTCGCAGCTTTTCTTGCATTTGAGTTTACTTTGTCCGGAATGACTTTAAAGCCATACAATGAGCACTTGACAATCAGACTTTTACACTGTTGAGACGTATGAATGCCAATCTCACGCTTGACACTGATATCCAATTCTAAGCTCATCATAACAAAGGCACAACAAGCGGTTGGGTATCCATAGAATTTAAGATGCGACGGGTTTCAGATGAGAGTTAAAGTTATCCTTGTTTTTCCTTCTATTACGAAGCTTGAACATATGCACTTCTGATGCTTGTCTTAACAGCAGAGGAATATGGAGCTGAATTTTCAGTTTTGCGAAGATCAGGTGTGCTTTTCTTCAGGTGTGTATATCATCTAAAAATTGAGTTGGAGCAATATTTAAAAGAATCCATGACAATACTGCTTAATGCTAAGCAGGCATCTGTTTTCATAACAGTTTCCATTCCTTGGGTATTGTGACCTGCATGTGTGAAGGATAGGGTCCAGAAGACAATTTCTCATGCAATGAGATATATAATGTGACAGTTGAACATTATGGCTTTATCAGAGTGCAGTCGTCCAGAGGCGCTAAGAAGCCACCGACAGGAAAGCTCCAAATGGTGTTTTCGGGTGGTATACACACTTTTTGTCGACAAAACGTTTGTTATGGCCCATGTGAATTGAACTGAACTGTCTGTGAATTTGTTTTAATAATCTGGAGGGATATTTACTGAATTAGATCACAACGAGTGTTGACACGAGAATTTCCTGAAAGGAGATGAAATAAAAAAATCCAGTTTCCGAGTTTATTGCACATGTTGAGAGAGGGGTTTCTTTTTTTTCCCTGACTTCAGAGTTTCAGCAGGACGATCAGTTGGATAAATATTTTAGGCTCTCCTTTCTCACGTTCACAATGTAATCGCTCCAGTAAATGTGAACTGACGGTGCCAGGCTAGCAACTCTTCAATTTCCATAACAAATATCCGTGCTGTGTTGCTAAAAGTGCATTCGCAGCATGTTCCTAATATGTTGAACTTGTAACCTCCGCATTAAACTAAGAGAAAGAATAAAATAAGTTATTCTATCAAGTGGGATTCACTCTGATGTCCGACTTGTTCAGCAGTGCTATGATTTCTGATCACGAAATCCGCACACTTTTCCAGGATGGCAGAATGTGAGAGTCGAACCATTATGGAAACAGACTACTGCAGCATGGAAACAGACGTTTTGTCCAACACATTAACGCCGACCAGATATCCGAAATTGATCTACTCCTATTGGCCAGTATTTGGCTCATATATCCCTGTAAATACTTCTTATTCATAGTCCCATTCAGATGCCTTTTAAATGTTGGATTGTACGCACTTCCTATATTTCCTCTGGCAGCTCATTCTATATGTGCACCACCCTCTGCATGAAATATTACCCGTCTGCTCCATTTTATTTCTTTCCCCTCTCACCTGAAGACTATATTGTCTTGTTTGGCACTCTCCTGCAGTGGGAAGGTGACATTACCTCTTCATCCTATCCATGCCCCTCTAAAGTTCACCCATCATTTTCCTGCGCTCAAGGGAGGAAAGTCTCTGCTTTTTCAGCCTCGCCAAAGAGCTCAGACCCTCGAATTCCAGCTTTCCATTTTTCAGCTTACAATTCTCCTTTAGCTAGCAGGGAGATCAGATATCAGAATTGAAGGCAACATTATATATTTTCAGAGGGGATTCGAGAAAATATGTTTTTCTGTCAACATGTAGTGGAAAACTGCGTGAGAAGGTATTGGAGGTCGGAAAATTGACAAAAGTATTTGAATGACGAATTCAAATATCATGTCATTCGGTGATATTGCGGCATAGCACCTCAGATTGGGCGGCATGGTGGCTCAGAGTTTAGTAAAAATGCTTAACTGCGTCAGGGAGTTGGGTTCAATTCCAGCCTCGGGCAACTGTTGCTGTGGAATTTTGATATTCCCCCTGTAACTTCGTGGGTTCCCTTTGGGTATTCTGGTTTCCTACCAGAGTTGAAACTTTATTGCTGGAACAGCACAGCAGGTCAGGCAGCATCCAGGGAACAGGAGATTCGACGTTTCGGGCACAGGCCCTTCTTCCTACCAGAGTGCAATGGTGTGCAGGTTAAGTGGATTGGCAATGGTGAATTGCTCATAGGATCCGAGGACGTATGGATCAGGTCGATTAGCCATGAGACGTGCAAGCTTACAGTGATAAGATAGGGAGTTGAGTCGTCGGAGACTCCGTGAGGACCTGTTTGGCTGAACGACTGGTTCTCACATTGGGGGGAGTGTATGAGATGGAACAAGTGCAGAGAATTGCTATTAGTGTGCTTTTAGTGCAGGTTACATTGATGTAGAGTTGATTATGTCTGCAGAATATCAATTTATTAATACACAAATGCAATATCAGTCCGTGCCATTCCAACTTTACGTGAATCGTTTTCCCTCAGAATCCCCTCGAATAGACCGTGAACAACTAACATCAGGTTCACAGGTCTCCAGTTCCCCGGCTTTTTCTTTCAAACTTCCTTGAATAATGACACAGCATCAGCTATCTGCCAGTCTTCCAGTACCTCACCCGTGACTGTTGATAATACAAAATTTCGGCAAAGTGTCCCAGCAATCCGTTCCCTAGTTCTAAAAGCGTCTGCGACAGAACTCATTAAGAACCGACGACATGCCCAATGTTCTGCGCTGTATGACTTCTACCACTTCCTGCTCTGTAATTCAGACTCTTGTCAAGAGATCACCAATAATTTCCCAAAGTTCACTAACTTCTATGCCGTTCTCCACAGTAAATAATGAACGAAAATATTCATTTCATATCTTACCCATTTCCTGTGGAGCAACACGTAGACGGCCTTGTTGATCATGAAGAAGCCTAACATCTCCCTATTTTCACTTTTGCGCCTAACGTATTGGTAGAGTCTCTTTGTATTCTTCTTAACCTTATATGTCGTTGCTACCTTTTGTTCCCATTTATCCCCCTAATTTCCGTCTAATTCCAATGCCAACAATGACAACAAAACGAATGGTGTATCAGTATCAGCGGCTCATGCGCATTCATGTAAACCAATTAGTGATAAGGAGGAAAATATTGACATTAAATGCGACATATTCACCAGGATCGGATTCTCTCCATCAAAGGGCCTAAAGAAACGATAGTGAAATCCTTCCGGTGCCCAGGCTGTAACATTGCAACTTATATCAATTTCGGAACTCTTCCCGACACTTTTGAACATAATAAGTGTGAGATGGCAGCTCAGTAATGGATTTTCTTTCTAATAGTGTATACAATCTGTTATGAAGACTCTTTCGATGGATGTGTTCACAGCTCTAGATTAATAAAGCAGTATTTGTAAAATTGCAAGTGAACGCTGATTGAAAATGCATTGACTGATTTTCAGTGGAGCAGAATTAATTATACAACAAAACCATTAGACAAAAATAAATGGTAAATAAGAAATTATTGTTTATACTTTAAATATAAAAGTCGACAGAAAGGATTCACAAAGATGTTGTAAAATAGTTGCAGTAGATTGCAAAGAATAAGTGAGGATGTCGTTAAATGAACAGCTGAGATCAAATATATTCTTCAGTATCAGGTTTCAACCACATAGAAAAGTTTACCAAAAGGACGGAGGCAGCAATCGCCATGAGTTAACAGGGAGTGATGGGTTATGATAATATAGCTGGAGGAGAAAGTGAGGTCTGCAGATGCTGGAGATCTGAGCTGAAAATGTGTTGCTGGAAAAGCGCAGCAGGTCAGGCAGCATCCAGGGAACAGGAGAATCGACGTTTCAGGAAGGGCTTATGCCCGAAACGTCGATTCTCTTGTTCCCTGGATGCTGCCTGACCTGCTGTGCTTTCCCAGCAACACATTTTCAGCTATGATAATATGAACTGTAAATCCACAGAAGCAGGTTTTGTTCTGAGGATCAGAGGTTAAAATGCCACCAGAAAATGAAATATGATTTCAAGAATCTGAAATTAAGACTCGAATGATGACCATGAATCAATTGTTGATATGCAGTTAAATAGAAGAGATCTGGGTGATAAATGACCTTTAGGAACACATACTGTTGTCCTTACCCGCTCTGGCCTACATGTGCATATAGACCTATGACAATTTAGTTGAATATCAATGGACTCTGGGTTTTTAGGGATCTGCCATAAATAACGAACTGACCAATTACACACTTCTCTCGTGAATTCATGGTAAAAAACATGAGGGTGGCTAAATGATACTTTCAACAGATTCTCCATTGTCTGATGCTAACTGAAACACACAATGCCAAAAATAACTTCAGGATAGATGTTTTAGTACTCATTTTATTTCATTTCATATCTATTTCGTTTGAATAAAACAAACACTCAGAATGCATATCCACACATTTTAGAAAGAAGAATTGTAAACTGGAAAGGTGTGGTGGTGCAATAATGAACCTGGTTTGACTCTCACCTCGGAGTCTGTGTAATTTCTGCGTTCTCGAGATGGTCCAGTTTCTTCTAATAGGCCAGTGTTGAGCATGTTAAGTAAATAGGCCTCGCTCAATTTGTCTGCAGTGCAGTCTATTCGGTTGGTTACCTGTGGTAAATTGTTCTACCTACGAATAGGGTGGGATGCTTCTCGGAATGCAGACTATTGGGCCAAGCGTTATGCATCTGCACTTTGCTGCAACTGCATACATTCATAGATGTTGCATCACGCTTGAGGAAATTGCTCGCGCTTTGGAACCACAGCTAAATTCAGAGCATATGTAGGTTGAACAACTTACCGTATCCCGAAAGAACAGTTACAAGATAACAAAGGAACATTGCATAATGGATGGATTGGATGGGATGTGGTGTAACCTGCAAACATATATATTTAGAATGGAATCGTAATTATCTATCAGACAGAAGATTTTCCTGTGCAGACTTCTCTGATCAAGTTTGGCTCCGAATTATTTCATGCAGTATAAGATGGTGTCAATCGAGTTGATAGTACGAGAACAGGAAAAAAGGAAACGTGCATAAACACGAAAAACAGTATCAAGTAGATATGTTTGCTGTGCGGGAGTAAACGACGTTATTCATCTGCATTCATGTGTTTGACACAACAATCAATGAATTCCGCGTTGCCCCACTATGAAATAATTAATAATATCCATACTGCATGATTAATTTTTGTGATGTCAGACAGTGAATTCGCAGCCTGTTTCCACCAAAGCGGTGCAAACATCCGATATCAATGATATTTAAAATATGTCGAGTGTTAAAGGAATTTCAATGCTTATCTGGTCAAGTATGGAGAAAAAACTGAATTGATTACTTCACAGACAACCAGTTTAGATAAAAAGGGCCAAATGGCCTACTCCTACAACGTAAGTGGGTGAATACCATGACGTTTCTTCTTCATCTATAATTTTCTCAATAGAACATGATAATAGTATTTTTTCTACACCGTTCAGTCTCTCAAATAAGTAGTTAAAGGAATGTATGTGATTACTCATTACTCACACCTAGGAAAGGAGGGGTTAAAAGTTTAGTGATTGTTGTCCCAATAGATCGCAGCACAATCTCATTTTTAATCGTTGTCTATGTTGCGATCACTTCCAATTTTTCCAAAGAGACTCTCACCCCTGTGCCGATTAAAACATCAACTAGCACAATGATGCAATAAAAAATTGCATCTGAAAGATAGAAGCTTGGAAGAATCATATTTGTCGATTTAATGTGGTTCTTTACTTAATTCTCATGCTACTCGTGATAAGAGAATCTTCCCATTTGCTTTTGAAGCAGTGCGCAAATGGAGACTGCAATATTAACACCATAAATTAAAAAGAATCGGCAAGATCTTCCAAAAATGAAAATAAGATAGTAAGATGCCAAATATAATTTTCTGATTTAAATTTTTGTCAGTATTGAATTATATCATTTCCACTTGTCTGACGTCACTAAAGCTTATCATCATTGTATTTTACACCTGAGCTTGATTCAATAGGACATATGTAATCAGCAAATTATTCAAATATTTGGAAAAGAGCACCTGGAAACAACGTATGAGCAAAACCCAGGGATTCTGAAAAACAATTGCCTACGGTTTTTACATTGCCACACAGGATAGAGAAGGATGGGAGATTCACTGCTAGCACTACTCTTGTAAGGATTGATTTATTATGAAGCTTCAAATATCTCAAAGGAGACTTCCCCACACATTTCAGGTCTTCTCTGAACTTCATATGTGTCATTGTATAAATACACGGTTTGTGAACACAATACCACAACTTCAGTAATGCTCCAGATTCAGTGGCAATACAATCAGGGCTTTTGCGGTTACCCTGGTTATAATAAGTGCTTAAAAATTACTAAGTTCCCAGTATTTTTCAAACAGAGCAAAATAAAACCGACTGATACAGAGACGAGTAAGGTGATGGATTTTCTTCGTATCTGAGGCTCCAGAACGTTTTGAGTTTTGCTCTCACGAGGCTTGTATTCCTGAGCGTGCTGTATCCGCCGCTAAAATACGTCGGAAAGTTATGGAATTAAACAAGAACATCAGACGAAATGAAAGTAAAACGACGGAGAAGGTACAAAAGCTGACCAACGCTGTTCCTGCAGGTCAGGAATAATAAGCATTTCTTTGATGACAATGCCATTACACCTTGTTAATTATTTGGTAAGGTTCAAATTGAAATAAGATTCGTATTTCCTTTAAGAAACTCGGAATTGAAAAAAAATATGAAAACCATTGTTGCTGTTATTTTGGTCTAACATATTTTTTAAACCATTGGTAGAAGAGAATGCTGTATCGATCAATATCACGGAAACAATGCACCAAACTGATACATCGAGAGAGACAGCAGACAGATAAAAACAACGACCCTACACACCGAAGTGTGGGACATGAAGAAAATGGAAAATGATAAGTAAAGGTATGGTGCGCCGTAACAGTGATAAAAGTGACCAGTAAATTAGTTACTGACATATCCACCATGCAAAGTCAGATAAACTTGGAAAGGCCACATCTTCCTCTTGAGTGAATCAATTATATCACCACGTAAGAGAGATAGAACAAAAATTTTATAAACCAGTGAAAAAAATATAACTGTTGTTAGTATATGAATACATTCAATGTAACTATCAAAATGGGAGAATGACACACATATTGAATTAGATGAAGAAGCTACACGAACACCTTCCTGCAATGGATGACAAGACAGTAGAAAAATCCAGAAAGTCCTTCGGTCCAGACACTTACATAACATAAATATAAACTAATTTGAATGCGAGATGTGGATATTGCAGAAACAGAAATGATGTGTTTAGTTCAGTTTGTATTCACTGTTTCCAAATACAATTACAAACGATAATATATTTAATACGGGTTAACAACTGAAAATTTAACATAACTCACGAGGAAATACAGTCGATATAAGAATTGGTTCGTAAACCTCTTTCACCAGCTGAATGGCAGCTTTGTCCATTACATTGTCAGAGCAATAATTTGTCTCTCAGAGCTGATTGACTCTGAATAATTCACACCTTATTCAGAGAAAGAACTCCTTGTTTGTACCAACATCAAACCTACAGAGAATCAAGCAAGTCAAAGCATTCCTTACATTAGCCAGTTCACAAATGTACCCTTCACACTTATTTCGACTAAAGAAGAAAACACTGACTTTGATGTAACATAGTTGCATATTCAATTATATGCAATGGAAAAGAGGAGCCTCGCTGTATTTTTAGACAGCCTACTTCTTATGAATGAGGCATGGGAGGTCTTTTCAGACTTTTATCTCTTCTGATTCAATTACTGCCGTTGTGATCTTGATACCACACAGTTTCGAAAATTCCAGGATATGTTTCCAGAAATAGCTCAGGAATCTGTGTTGTCAATGACTTTTCAAAAATATTCTGTAGCAATTCTGCCTGTGAACGATTAACAAGGACAAATTGTCTTCCTGGATCTGAGAGATTTTCCAGTGATCCTGCCACCACTTTTCCACTTTTCACTGAATACGCTAACTTATCCAACATAGTTGAATACGCCTTATCTCATTGTAAATTCCACTTACGAGCACTTCTTTTTTGGCAACAGTGTTTCGGAGTCTATGTATCCTCATCTTTCAACATTAATTCAACATGAGACGATCTTGTATCTCTAAATATTGTAACTCTTTACCTGCTGGTCCGTGACTATGAGAGTAGTCTTTACATCGCAAGTACATATTTTAGAAGATCTGGCACTTTCTCCTTCAGCAATCTTCGACCAGGCTGTAAATACTTGTGCAGATTTGTAGCCTCCACTGTGTTTCCCGTTAACACTTCGATAATATCCAGTGGTTAATCATGTTTTCCTATATCTATCTTCACAGTTCTTCTTCTTGTCGAAAAACACGGCAATTTCATGTGGCTCATTTTTTTTGCAGTGAAAACTCAAGAGGTTTTAAACTTATGTTTCCACTTGATGGGTTGAATTTATACCCTGTTGTACGTTGACCAAATAACCTTCACCGAGACCTACATTTCCCCTGAACATGTGAGGATTTTACTTTTCCTCGTTTATATCCATTACAAATTGAAGTTCAATTTGCTTAATGAACCAACACGCTATCATGAGCCGTATGACCAGCTAGTCTGGCCGTTTTAGCTCTCTGCTCTGTCACATGAGTTCTCAATACCTCACTAATCTGACGTTATGTCTTCAACTCCAATCTTTCAAGCCGACTTTCCTGTCTCAGTGCCAATTTCTGAAGTTCAAACTCTCGCTTATTTTCTTTTTGATCTGATGGTACCTTTCGTTCTTTTTTCTGTTTCTTCTGCTTGTGATTGTAATTCAAACATTTTCAATTCATTTTGTCTATTTTCCCTCATTTGCTCCTAACTCAAGCTGCTTCATTTTCAGTTTAATGTTAAACATCTGTGGACATTCGAATGACGTTTCCAGACAATTTAAATGCAGGCATATTACTGCTATAACGAGATCACTTCTTTTCGAAGACGTAGGCATTTTCAACGCGAGCTTGTTTGCCAACGTCAGCAGCTTTTCCTGTTTACCTTCCCTCAAACCCCCAAAGTAATTACTTCCTCTCCCAGAAAACTCTTCGTCAATGACAGAATCATTACTACTCCAAGCAAGATATAAATGAAAGGAATTCAAAATCCGAACAAAAGACCCTGACAACTAACACTCGCTGTCTCTGAATGCAGAAACCATAATCTCAAATTGGAACGACAGCATTAATCACGCAAAGAGTCTCCAATCTCTTATGGAACAGACTAGAACCCCTTAAAACGTTTGAGAAAAGTAGGACAGACTCGATCATTTGTAATTGTTTTATGCAGTTGCATGTTGAATATTCGAGAAGTGACACATCTGGTCAAACCACTCAGTTTGACACCTAACAGAATTTATTGACAGAGTAGCGAATGAACCACAACCAGAAAAAATAATTATGGTTTAAATTAACCAAAGTGAAAATCCAACCAACTCTATCCCATCTCAATGATGCTATTCCAATTTCCTGCATTCCACCCATAAAGGCAGTCTTGCCAAAAAAAATGTAACAGCAAATTTACGTTCTTACAGGAGAGATTCCAGAGGCAGAGTCAGCCAGAAAACTTTAGTTGAAATCAGGAGCAACTTTTCTTCGGCAGTAGCATCAAGCTAAAGCAACTGGTAAACTAACCCGAGCTGGGAAACCTGGCCACTCCCTTTGTATTGTACAACATGTTTTAAATAATAAAGACTCTGAAGGCCTTCTCTGATTGTTGACATAGGCATTCTCTGTTAGGCATAATTAAAGTAGCCAGTTCAAACAATTCAGCACCATTGTCTTTATGACCGCTCTCAAGTAATACGAAGTGCAAAGTAAGCTTGATAAACGGGCTGTATTGTCAGATGCTAAATTGACAAGAGCTGAAATGGTAGAACAGTGTGCAGAGAAAAAAAATCTTGCAATTAGCTCGGCGCATGTTGTCATTAGTGACTGAACAGTTTCTGAACAATGAAAGTCATCTCTGAAAATCATATCAAAAATTATTTACACATTGAGCGAAACAGATGAGCATGAAATAGTGCAGGTGCTGCTGCTTGGAGAAAAATAGTGATTAACATTTGAAGATCGGAGTCAGGTTTATCCAGTCCTTGGAGTAGAGTAGAGCAGAGTAGATTTCACCATTTCAATTAAATACATCTGATAAAGTTAAAAGAAAAGTGACAGCATTGCTCTAGGACCAAGTTTCTGCATGCACAGCACAAAATACACGATTTTACAAAGGACGGCATGATGGCAGAAGAAGTGTAAGACAAGCAAATGTCTGTTTAACAAACGAATGATTTAAATTAGCCATTGTTCTAGCAGCCACTCGTCGTCCTGCGAATAATTTCAGTTCAAAAAGAGTCCAATCATTCAGTGTCAAGGAACCTGCTGGGTTAGGGGTTTAAACTTCTGATCAGTTTGGCGATAATAGACCAAATGCTCCAGGATCTTCTGCCATCTGGCAGGAAGGAAGGAATGCTCGGTTACTGTGGTCTTTCATAATGGTCTTAGCCTTTCGAACGCAGCGTGTGGTGCTAATGTGTGTAATGAAGACTAGAGGGACCCAGGTGATCCTCTCTGCTGTCCTCACTCTCCATTTTAGAGCCATAGGTTCCAACACAGTGCGATTCCCGAACCAAGCAGTAATGCAGCAGCTCAGGGTACTCTGCAAGAACCCTGTGCAGAATGTGATGAGGATGAAGGTTGGGGGTGGGCTCTTTCCAGTCTTCACAGAAAGTAAAGACAATGCTGGACATTATTGGACATGCAGTTCGTTTGAGGGGCCAGGTTAGATTCTCCACCATTTGGAAGCCAAGAATTTTGGTGCTCTTCACGATCTCCACCAGGGAATCATCGATATCCAGTGGACAGTGGTCGCTCCATGCCCTCAAGATGTCAACAACCATATCTTTCATTTGTCGACGTTCAGAGACAGGTTGTTGTCTCTGCGCCAGTCCATTAGTCACTGAACTCCTCTGTGTATGTTGAGTCGTTATTCCTGCCGCTGAGACCTACTTTAGTCGTGTCTTCAGCGAATTTGATGATGTAATTTGACCTGTGCATCACTTCCCCGTTCTTCGTCAGCAGGTTGAACTGTAGTGAATTGAGCACACAGTCTGGGAGCCCCCTTCACCACCCTCTCTCGCCCCCCAAGTCCTCAGTGTGCTGTGTTGGAGATGCTGTTCCTAATCCCAACTGACTGAGGCCTCCCAGTGAGTAAATCCAGGATCCAGTTACAATTGGAGGTACATAGGCCTAGCAGACTCAAATTTCCAATCAGATGCTGAGAAGTGGTAGTGTTAAATGCAGAACTGAATTATATAAACAGTAATCTGACATAGCAGTCCTTCTCCAGTTGGGTAAAGGTCAGTTGGTGGGTGGTGGAAATGGCATCGTCAGTTGAGCAGTTGTGACAATACGTGAACTGCAGGGTGTCCAGTGAAGGGTTGTGGTGGTCAGCAGGATCATATTTTGCCTAATCACGAGCCTCGCTAAGGAGTTTATGATGACGTGTGTTAGTTCATTGGGGCAGGAATCATTGAGACAGAACATGAATACTTCTTTGGCACAGGGACTATGGTCAGCAGACTTGATACACATTGGAGCTATGGCGCATCTCACGGACATGTTGAAGGTGTCTATGAGGACACCGACTAGTACATCAAAGCATTTTTGGAGCACTCTTGCTACAATATTAGTAGTGCAGTAACCTTACGTGGATTGACTTTATATTGTGTTTTCATCACGTTGGTGATGGTAAGACATAGCACACCGTCATTGGGAAGGTGGTGGACTTCTTCGTTGCCGCGTCATTTCTTGTCTCAAACCGTGCATAGAAGTACTTCAACTCATCCGAAAGGGAGGAATCACCAGCTCAAGCAGGTGATACTGTTCTGTGGTTGGAGATGGCCGAGATGTTCTTCCACACACTCTATATATCACTGCTGTCCTGAAAGTGGTTGTGTATTCTCTGGGTATATTCAAAGACGGACTTAATTATAAATTTATCACACCAATCATTACGGTAAAACTAATGGGATATGTTTGTTCGAAATGATAAATAAAAAATTCCAAGTGTAATCATAGGCTCTCACTAGACATACTACACAGTGTCAAATATCATGTCTGGACTTTCTTATCACCAATTGGTTAGAAAATCCTTCAATTTCATGAGATTGCTTGCAGCAGTAGGGGAGAGATTGTCTCACAAAATAAAAATGCATATTCCACGGGAAACGTTCGCAATCTAATGTATACCTGTCTAGCCTCTGTTGATGTTCCTAGTAGGTCTTGTAACGTACTAGGTTGTGTAATTCACTGCATTGAATCAAACTCAGTTCCTCACTCAGACTGATAATTCGCTTATTTGCTTTCAGCAAATTAACTCGCGATTGCAAGCGGTAGTATCCTCACTTGCTAAGTTTGTCTTTCAGGAGTCTCCTCAGAACTGTCCAGTTTGGCCTCGTTCTCTATACAGTACCAAAATGTTCTTGCATTGTGGCCACAATTGATGAAGTTTTGCTGAGCGGCATTGCAGGTTTGTCAACCCACTGTTGAGCAATATTGCTCTCTTAGTGTTTTTTTAAACCTTGGTATCAATTACATTGGTTTAATAATAACTACATCTTCGTGACATTGAGTATTTCCAGTGCCTTGATTTGAAAGACGTTTGATGAGATTAAACATAAGCATGTAATTTTGGAACATAAGTGAAGGTCCATAGGGATGGCTTTTCATACGTCCGGCTTGAGGCTTTGGATGCGTCGGACCAGGTCGATGGGAGGAGAGTAGAGCACATGCTTTCGATTAAAATGTGCATTGTTGAAATTGCTTGATCCAATATTGAATGTGTGTTGTGAAATTTATAGCAAGCTTCACACTTGTCTCGTCTGGAACTTAATGGGCCAAGTGCTGAAAGAATTTGCAGCACCCCAATATTAGTTTAAACAAATTGGATGATCAGTAGGTTTGCATCCATGGCCTTTCTTGTTGTATTCGTTTACGTTCCCGGAATGCTAATTTTTTATGTAAAGTTCTTCTCATCTCCTAACTTTTAGACTATCATTTTGTGCTTGGTTAATCCTGTGTATTTGTTTAGCACTGCTGACTCACACCTGCGGAGTTCCAAACGCGATTGCAGCCTTGGGAGAATGCGTGGAGTTTGCATATTCGCATGGAGACTGCTTTGGGGTTTCCTGGGTGTTCCTGTTTCCTCTTACAAAGATGTGCAGGGTAGGTGCATTAGCCAAGGCAAATGCAGGTTAAGGGGATACGGTGCGGGTGTGTGTGTGGGTGAGTTTTCATATGGTGGGCCAATGCCGACTCAGTGGTTCAAATGTCGTCTCTTTGTCCTCCAGTGGTGCGATTATTCTCTCAATTTTAATATATTGTTATTATTGCTATGATGCTGCTGATGTGATATCGGTAATGGCACATTGTGGATGAGGTCTTGTATGTAGATTCAAACCGATTTATGGTGGAACCCATAATGTTGCAACACGAATGGTCGTACTCCTTCAAAGCTATGGTCTCTCTGCGAAAACCCTGGTTCAACGTGCTCAAGAATGGAATTTCGGCGTTAGAATACATTTTTTCACTGCTCGAAAGCAACTTGGTTAGTGAGGACTGCTGCACAATTTCTTACATTCAATTATTTATGTGCTCTTCCAAGGTGACGAATCAGGCTCAAACAATGTGGTCATAATTTGTGAAAGTCAGCCCTCCTGCTACGATCTTCACTTGATCTAATGTGCAGCTTTGAGAGACTCGGTGACTTGGCTACTTTTAGTATCACCGCTTGATTCATAAGCCTTGAGCAGAGCTGTTTTAAAAAAAGAACATCAGTTATCTGTCGAATCTTATGTAACATGTTGTCCCTTGCCTTATGGCGTAGGAAGTCATTTCACCGATTTCCATGCATGACGTAATGTAGTTCAATAAGTCGCTGACCGACTTTACTCAATCTGCCTCGGAGAGATTCTGCTGCATCTTCCTTAAATTTTTGAAGATTTGAAAGTGGATAGGCGTGGGAAGGACAGCTCGACTGTATTCGTTATTTGTGAAGTTGTTCATGAACTAGACCGTCTGTGGTTTCAGCATGATCACTCAGGGAACTGACCCGGGCAGTTAAGTTGAGGATGTTTCATTCTTACTAGTTGGATGATATTTATTTCATGAATATCGATTCGCAGAATCGAAATTATGTTTTTTTTTAAAGATTGCATGTCGGTGCTGAATAACCCAACAATTTGGTGTGTACCTTGCGATGGAAGTGAGGACGCATTGAAAACACATGCTTTTGCCCACCAGCATGTAGAAGTTTATACAAGTTTGCAGTGTCAATAACGCCGAGATGAACAATATCACAATACATTGCCGCAATACGCTGCATCAACAGTGCCGTGTGACCTTATCTGGCTTGACTGTATACTACATACCACGAGTTAAAAAGTGAATCACAATCATTCATGACAAAAAGTTCTTGTCTTCAATTCAAAAATGAAGGAACGTGTATTGATGGAGTGCCGGTTTGCAAGTTATGAAAGGAGTTTCATTTGGTAGCAAGTCAGTTTGGAAGATTGAGAGAAAGTTCATTGTTGCCATAAAGCCAGAGGTTAGTATAATACAGAAAACTGACAATTCTGGGGGATGACCATTCTTTCATGCCTCTCGTGGTGTCTTTCATTCTGTACTTGAAGTTTAGTATTTTCTTCCCTAGATTATTGTACTCACTTATGTAGGGCTCTGTCTGATCACAGATCAATTGCAGTTTGAGACAGATTCATTTACTTTCTGTATTGGGCGGTAGACTAAGGTAATATAGTTTCTACTTCCTAATATCAATGTATGTGGATGTATTTTCCAAACCAATGTTTTGATACAATTGCTCATCTGAGAAGAACAAAATAATTTTTATCTGTATCTTACGGGCACACTCCATTAACCATTGATTGGTTGGAACGTTGTGTACTGTTCAGACACACCGTCGGGATTCAACTGAGTGAACGTGTTGCTGACTTTAGAATTTGCCTCAAAGATGATCACGCACGTCAAGTGGACTCGTTGAGTGAACTGGTGCAGAATTACCCTTGACCCTTTTCAACATATGTAATTATGATGAAACTGTCTGTGTCTTCCCACCGAACATAACAGTCAGTGATATCTTAGACTGTGCTGTTGGATCATCTTGAACACGTTCCCCACAGAATGCTATTAGTTATCTTCACCAGTCATCAATTCAAATCCCCACAAGCTCCTGCGTAAATGTATTAACCCTCTTGTCAAGGAGATTAAACAAAATGTCAGATGGCATCTCATCCACTGTTTAACTCATGAGCATAATCATGATAAAGTGATCATTGCGTGTATCCATCATTAATGTTAAAGCGGTTAAAATTACTGCATCACCCTGAGAGAGACCGCACAGTCAGACAAGTAAGTAGCATGATTTAGAAGGAATGACGGCTGAAACCGTCAGAAAGCCCTCATGACTTCATAAATACATACCGTTCAGAATCATTTCTTTGTGTGTGTCACTGCACATCACCAAGCAAATGTGTTGTACGTGAAAAAAAACACATCAGATCCATTCACTGCCCCTTGGGTTTTCAAGGTATTTCCCAGGGTAATCAGATCTCTCCACAATGACTCACTGTTTGTATTCTGTTTCAAACGTTCAGTCTCCAAAGCACATCATTTTCACAGTGATGCGCATCCCGCTGCATCGCTAATGCAAGGAAAAGTGGGAGAGGAATCATTCAACATTTCCAGTGCTCTTTCACACCAAATAGCATGTGCCCGCCTGGGACACGCCACATTTGTTCTTTCGTTCTGATGATCTATCCTGGCCATCAAGTGTCGGATGTTTAATCGTCAGTTTGCTCTCTCTCTCTCTCCACCTCCACCCCACCCCTCAAATCTCTGAGTAACGATCGATATTCCCTGGACCTTTTCCGACGATGGGATCCATGCACGTTGACAGATTCTGTCCCCAACCGAAAAACTGACACTATTTCGTTTACTGGGTGGAACACCTAGGCCGATGCTGAACATTAAACCAGACTATCGTTTGTAACTGTCAGCAAACCACTGCTGCTAATCTCTGCTTCACACTAGCTCATTCCCAGATTTGGTGAACAGCACCATGGAGTGCAGCTGCTTAAACAGGAGAGACAGAGAATAAGGCAACAACGTTCACACAGTCACGAATATTTCAAATCTGGTATCCAGCGGGAATATAATGTTTGTCTTTCCAAATGGACTTAGCATATTCTGCTGAAGCCTAAAAAAGATTAAACAGGACATGAACTGAGTGAACAACAGAGCAAAATACAGGGAAATTTGGGTTATGGCGTCATTACTTCCTCCAAAACTTCAAATATTAACCGACCATAACTCTGACGTAATGCAGCATATATTTTAAATATAACGTCAGCTATAACTCCGAATTCTCATTTGCTTTGGTGCAGTCTCCTTTGATCAGTATCACCACACAGGTCTTGGGGATGGATATTTCTGTGAGAATATTTGATCCTAGTTTCAGAATCAGCAGTGACCAGTTTGAACAGAGATCAGAGTAAAGATCATCAATAGCGGAAACTGGCAGTCGGATGCCCCACAGACTTGGGTTTAGAGTGAGAAGTAAATATTCATTGTTTCTTAAAGTGTTTACTGATGACAGTATTCAACGCACTAATAATTTAAGTTTTGTGTTAATATTTGTAAATTGAATGCTGGGTACCTGGTTGTGGGTAAGTTCACCAAGCTGGGAAGTTGATTTGCAAAAGGTTTGTGCCTTGTATAGATTAGATTTTCAATGCTTTGCAACCTTCTAGAATATATTCGGTTCCATTGGTGCTACTTCGAGTTACCTGTTTTGGTTATTCATTTTAGTGGCCGGCATACTGTCCTCAGGCCTCTTTTTGTTCATGGCGTCTTGGGATGAGCGCCATATTTCTCGAAATTCTCTGGCTGTCCTCTGTTTAGCTTTTTCTGTGATCTATGTGTTGTCAAAATTTAATTTGTGTGCTTTATCATCTGTGCGTGCGGGTGTGGCTACTGGGGCAGCTGGTCATGGCGTTTTGTGCCTCGTTGATGTTTGTGCATGCAGATTGTTTTTTGTCTGCTGTTTTGTCATATATAGTGTTTCATGCAGTCTTTTCCTGGAATCCTGTGAATTGTGTTGGTCTTACCCATGTTGGGTACTGGTTCTTTTCTTTTGGTGCACTGTTGTCCTCATGCAGCTGTCGATGTATTCGCTGGCATGAATCTGAGTAGTCGGAGAAGTCTCGCTTTCTGTGCTGAAATGTATTATTTGTGTTGTTTGTCCGTTAGGCAACTGTGGATGATGTTTCAGGAATATCGTTCATGTCAAATACTCTGCAGAGGTGCCCTTCTTCTTCCCTTCGTAACTCTGGAGTGCAACAGTATGTTCCAGCGCTTTTCAATAAGGTCCTATTGCAATTTATCTTGTGTGTGTCTTTGAATGATTGCTGTTGTAATGCAGGACTTGGTCTGTGTTTGTAGTTCTTCTGTCCACTTTTGTGGTGTATTCACCGTTCAGTGATCTTTGCACCATTATGTCCAGGAATTGGAGTTGATTGTTGGTTTCCTCCTCTTTCTTAAATCTGATCCCTGTTAGTACGATGTTGCTGATCTGGTGTGTGTTCCCGGTTTCTGTTCTCTTAATGATAATAGAGATATCGTCAACTTTTCTGATCCAGTGTTGCCGTTGGATTTGTGGTAGAGCTATTTGTTACAATCTTTGTATCAGTATTTTTGTTATGAGCCAAGAGGTGGTTGAGCTCATAGTTGTTCCATTGATCTGTTCATATATTTTTGTTTTGTTTTGTATATGAAGTGTGTTCTCAAGTTCAGGTCCAGGAGTGGGTGCATGCAGTCCTTGTTGATTCCAAGTGTGGCCGAACTGAAGTTTTCTAAATTGTCTATCCTTATACTGAGTACCCCTGCCAATGGTAGACCATCAAAGGTGGAGAGATAGAATACTGAGGATATGGCGCTGTTCATATGGGACCTTTTATCCGAGATGATATCGACCTTATTAAGTGATTTTGGTGCTGTCCTCATCCAGCTGAGTGAGGACCATTATATGACATTCTTTATTTGTACCTTGTCGAGAGTGGAATCAATTTGGAAAGGAACAAAGTGAGTTACAGCTGGTCAGGTTAGACCTGGTCAGAATTTTGCTCATGCCGCAGCTGGAGTACTGTGTGCACTCTGTTCAATGCACTCTAGGAAGGATGCAATTGAACTTGAGGGATTGCATACCTTTCACAAAAATGCTGCTTGGTTTGGAGCATTTCAAATATGCAAAAATACTGGAAAAGCTGGGGCTGTTTTCTCAGGAACAGTGAAGTTTAAGGGGGACCTGATGGACGTCTATATGTTAAAGGGGAATGCACACGCTGAACAGAAATCAACTCTTCCAGTTCGTTGATGTGTCAGTAACTTGGATGCGTAATGTTCAAGGGAAAATCAGAAGTCTTTGTGGGAAATGGAGGAAAGACTTATATGCATTGGTGGGAATTTGGAATGTGTTCCTTGAGAGTGGAGTTGGGGTGACAATGATCTTAACATTTAAAATGAATTTTGTGTGCTTTGAAGTGCCAAAATATTGTAGGCTATTAACTTCATGAGGGAAAATACGACGAAATGCAGGTACTAATACTTCTTATTAAATATTTTTCTATTGGTGAACTGACAAATTCCATTCTGGATGTGTCAATGGCTAACACAACTTGGATCTGTATTGGATATTTGTGTTTACCTTCACTAGGACATTTCGAGTGTGTTTAAATTAGTCTGTCAGGAGTATGGGAACCAGAGCTACACGTCAGAAGACGGGTAGTTGTTGAATGAGCAGAATTATAATGCATTGAATCTGTGAGTAAATATATACAGTCAGGAGTGGTGTGGTGGAAAAGCACAGCGGGTCAGCGAGCATCTGAAGAGCTGGAGAATCGACAATTCAGACAAGAACGCTTCAATAGCAATAAGGCCCAAATGTCGATTCTCCTGCTCCTTGGATGCTAACTGTCCTGCTGTGCTTCCCCAACAACCTACACTTGATTCTGATCTCCAGCATCTGCAGTCTTCACTTTTTCCAAAGGAAGATAAACAGTTCATCAGACAAAGGGAAAAGTCGAAGTGTGCCTGTTTCAATGGAAACAGTGTCAGTAATAAGAGTAATGAACTTGGTTCATGGACCGGTATTTAGAACTCCGTTGTTGTGGCCATAATTGAGAAATTGATTTTAAAAATCACCTTAGTTGCTGGATGTTCCAAGACCTCTTTGAATCACAGCAGTTGGAAAGGAAGATGTTGGGGACGTGGGGTTTGCCGACAGAGTCAATATGGGTGAAAGTCGGGATAGGAGCAGTCACTTTATTGGGTGTATTGTATGGGCCTCGCCAATAGCATTCGGGATACTGAAGGAAAGATTGGACAACAGATCTTGAAACAGTGCAGATGTAAAAATGTTGGTCTTATGGGTGATTTCAACTTGCCCAATTTGATGGAAGTTTCTGAGTGCAGATGGTCTGGACAGAGCCGATTTTGTCAGGATTGCTCAGGAGATATTCCTGAATCAATACGTAGGTAGGTCAACTGGCGGGGAGGTCAGATTGGGTTTGGTGCTCGGCAACGAACTGGGCCAGTTGTCAGATCTCTTTGAAAGGGGAGAATTTCGGTGGCAGTGACCACAACTGCCTTACCTTTACGATTACCATGGAGTGGAATAGGAACAGAGGAGATTTTACTGCTATTAGGCGGGAAAAGTGGAGAATAAATTGGGAGTAATTATTCTGCAGGAAAAGAGCAAAAGAAACGTCGAGACAACATAAGGATCACTTGTTGGGAGTGTTGGATTACCTTGTCCAACTGAGGCAGGGAAGGATCGGTAAAAGCCTTGGATGACAAGAGAAGAGGATTTTTACATAAAGTGGAAGACCAAAGCTTGTGTAAGGTCGAAGAATCAAGGATCTGGTTGGAGGAGACGAATATTGTTCCTCTGTTCAAGAAAGGGAATAGCGAATTCGTTGGAATTACAGACTAGTCAGTACTACGTATGTGGTAGGGAAACGTACTGGAAAGAATTCTTAGAGATAAGATGTATGAATATTTGGAACGAAAAACTTATTTTGATTGTGGATATTCAGCATGGATTTGTGAGGGCAGGTGATGTCTCACAAGAATTTTTGAGTTCCTGGAGGACATGAGGAGGCAAGTCGACGAAGGTCGAGCAGTCGATGTGGAGTATATGGATTTCACGAAGGCATTTGAGAATAATCCCACGGTAGGCTCATTCAGAAAGGTAGGAGGTATGGGATATCTGGGAATTTAGCTGCCTGGATACAGAACTGGTTGGCCAAATGAAGTCAACGAGTATTCGTGGAGGGCATTTATTCCTCCAGGAGGTAAGTGTTATGCCTCTGCTCTTTGCAGTGTTTATAAATGAATTGGATAAGAAGTGGAGGAGTATGTTAATAAGTTGCCGATCACACAAAGTACGGTACTGGTGTAGATAGTGTCAAGGACTGTTTCAACACATTGAAAGGATGCCAACATGGGCTGAGCACTGGCAGATGGAGTTCAACTTGGATAAATGCGAAGTGATTCATTTTCGAAGGACGAATTTGAATGCTGATTACATGATGAAAAACATGATTCTTGGCAGTGTGGAGGAACAGTCGGATCTTGGGGTCCATGTAAAGAGAACTTTCAAAGTTGACACCAAATTGATACGTTGTTCCGAAATCATATATTGTTTTGGCTTCCAGTAACCGGGGAATTAAATTTCAGAGTCTCGAGGTTTTGCTGCAGCTCTATAAAATACTGGTTGCACTACGCTTGGAATATTGTGCTATGTTCTGGTCACCGATTTAAAGGAAGAATCTAATGCTTTAGACAGGACAAAGCACAGATTCACCAGAATACTGTCTGTATTGCAGGACTTGTCTTATGAAGACAGGTTGATTGAGCTCGGTCGATGTGCTCTGGAGAGAAGAAGAAAGGCAGGTGCCTTGATAGAGATGCACAAAGTAATGACAGACATAGATAGAGCGGATAGCCAGAAACTTTTCACCAGGGTAGAAATGGCTGTCCGTGTAGTAATAAGTATAAGGTAGTTGAAGCAAGGTATAGGACGATGTTAGGGATAGGTTCTTCACGGAGAAAATGTTAGGTGCTAGGGATGAACTGCCAGTGTTTGTATTAGAGTCAGAGACAGTCGGGGTACTTGAATGACTTTTGAACATCGCACATAGACGGCAGTAAATTGAGGTAAGTTTAATCTTACATTAAGATAATTGCTCGGCACCACATCGTGGCTGAAGGGCCCGTGCGGTGCCGTACTGTTTTATGTCCTATGCCTCACGTTCTCCCCTACATCTTTCCTTGAACGGTTTGCAAATTCTCCGTATGGGCAGACTTCTCTGTGCCAGTTATTTCACTTCCACATTTTAAGTATGCATTTTAGTTTGCCCACTCGGGCAGGTATTTTGAGCTCCTGTTTCGTAAGAAAAAAGTCAGATGCCATTTAACTCCAAGATCTAGAGCAGCACTTTTTTTTTTACTGCAATTCTAATAGTGCTGGACATCTGGTGCAAACAGCAGTGCCTTTGGAATAGTGTCGGCAGATTCGGATGCTTCCGTAGAGGGGGAATGCAGAGTTAATGTCTGAATCCAGTGCAAATTCTTGCCAGCTAAACCATATTCAAACATGGCTTTATTAATTTCTTCAAGCAAAGTCAGAAAGAGGAGCTATGATTGGTGCAGACTGCAATGGCAAAAGACAAAGCAGCCGTTAATGGTGGTGAAAGAAACAATACACAAATGTAGTTCTGAAAGGGAGACTGTTACTTCGCCGAACTTCTTTTCTCTGTCTCTATTTCATCAGGTCCTATTTTTCTTTTACATGCTTCAATCATCTCAGATTTTCTAAATTATGTGTACACAACCAGTGGTATTTCGCTTTCCCCCCATTTGCAACTTGTTATCCAGCAAGCATTCTGGAGAATCTGCGCTCCATTCAAACACACAGAGAACCCCACGTCTCTTCTCTTTCCTCCCTTTCCCAATTTAGAAAGTCAACGTCATTGCTGTGCGAACATGAAACGTCTGACAGGACCAAAGCAAAACTGACTGATGGACAAGCACCATCGAAATCATTCGACTGTATTTGGAAGGTTAAAGCAAGATACATACACTGTACATCATTATCAGTCAAACTCGTGTAGATGAAATGGAACAAGTTGTGCAAAGACTTGTTTTTTTGAACATTAGACTGAAGACGGAAAACATAAAGTAAAATATGCAATATGAACCTGGGTACAGGAGCAGAGATGTCTTCAGAGTTGGTCTTGAATTCTCTCAGCGAAGGAGATACAGAAATGATTCAAGACCTGTTTTCATTCATACGCTTGAAATTTTAGTATTATTAATTCACCTTGCAGAAGCAGAATATGGAGACATCCCTCTCTCTGATTTTACTCATATTTCACCCAGACAGAAATGACTAAAAGCCAAATCACCGATCTGACGACCGGCTCCTCTCCAAAGACTACCGCCCAAACAAGACTATCCGCAAACACTGTTGCCCTATCACAACTATCTGCTGATGTGACAACCCTGTAAAAGCATTACTGTGCACAAGATGAACTCCGACATTGATATTCCCTCAAAGACGTATCTGAGATAACGACCAAATCAGAAGAGTACTCACACATGAATATGGCCTGATCTGACTTCCCTTCAATATGTCCATTCTCTAACAGGGCTGCCCTACCGACTTAGGGCAGGAATATCCCCGGCAAGAATATGACTCAACATGACTACCTTCTCACGTGGCTGAGGGCTGACAAAGCCACCCTCCTGAAGTTAGTGCTCAACCCTGACAGTGCTGCACCCCAACAGAAATGCCACCTTATACAGCTACCCTTGACCGAGTTACCTCCTGACATGCTCGACCACAACCCAGATAATCTTGACATTGCTACCTACAAATATGAATAACGTACAACCTGAATTCCCCCGATCCGACTCTCACCGACACAACGACCCCTTATAGAACTATGTTGATGCAGCTATTTTAACAACAGTGTATGACTGCCCTATTTCATCATTATTCACAATAACTGAAAAGACTGCTCCTGACATGAGTGCCCCGACACGACTGCCGATAGACAGGGCGACCCCAAAACAGGTAACTCATCATATTGCCCCTGATGTGACCCTGCCCTGTGGTAACTATCCCCTGACATGTCTCCTGCTGAGTTGATGACCTCCACAAAATGTCAGCCGGAACACAATTTCCGCGAAATAACTATATCCTGATGCACCGACCCGCACACGTCTATCATTTAACTTGACTCTCCTCAAGACCCAATTACCTACTAACGCAACTACCCTCAACGAACGGATATGACTCATCCCTGTCAGCATGAACCACTGGCACGCTTACTCCCATCAAACTGTCCATGACGTAACTAACCTCCTGACGTTAATATCCCAGATAGGACTACACCCTGACATGACAACACTGTTACATGATCACCCTGACACCGCAAACACACTGATACGACTCCCTCGCTGCCACAACTACTCCGAATATAACTTGTCCCAACACAACAAATAGCACAACACAACGATGCTCCTCGCAGAATTCACTCTGCAATAACTACTCCCTTGGTATAACTGCAGCCCTGACATAAATACTTATTTGAAGTGAAGAAAAAATCTTTTTCACGGGTGGGTGTGGCGGTTATCTTAATCTGCCTTGACATAAGAAAATATAAATGTGTGGTCTGTCGTCCTCCCCTCATCACGACTGAAACGCAGGAACTCCAGAAGTTGAGAGAGGTGGAGCAACAATTCATCCAGCTCTGAAAGAGAGTGCTGCTAGGGCAGACACCACGATTGATGCAGCTTTAACAGTTAGCTTCCAGTCTTCGTTCACTAATTAACTGGCAGTGGTGTTGGGTCAGGCAATGGGGAAGCACCACATACAAGGCGATCAGCTTGTTGTCATCTGGGCGTTGCAGCCTTTTGCAATCATGCCTATACTCCTGGATTGTCAGTTAAGATGTGAAGTTCTCACTCTGAAGTGAAGGCATGTTTCTGGACAGATTTCGGAAGCTTCACTTTCTTTGTAATGATTTCCTGCACAAGTACTATGTAATTTGTTGCATTTCCCTTCACTTACGGCTTTTGCTCACAAATTCGCAACACCTGAGTACCTCATTGTCTGCTAATGGATCCTGTCAGCCCGCATTGTCAAAGGATTGCAGGACCCTGGAGAATGGGAAGGCGATTGATGTCATCATAACTGGGAAACACAAGAAGCTAGAAGATGAGCCAGTTACAGGAAAGGCTACGATAACGAAAGGGATGCAGAGGAATAGGCGAAGGGAAATTGGGCATACAGCACCAAAAGGGGATTGCAAGTAATAGGAACACACTTGGCCACTGAGTCTGTCATATTTCTTGCTTCGTTGTCGATCTGTTTGTAGTGTCAATGCACTTTCCTGCCTGACACTTCGTAATACTCCGTTCCTTGTCAGTGACTGCTCTGTAACCAAGTGTCCACTGCCCCCGGGAAATAATTACAGAGTCTGACGACCCCCTCAATGAAGGATACCCCTTCTCATTGCTTGTTGAATGGATGATGACTTATTTTGTAATTGACCCTTGATTTGTGACTTCTCTTGCAAAGACAAAAGAAAACACAGAATCGACCCTTTCAAACCCTTTATTAATTTTGTTTTACGTTTCGTTAATATATCCTCTCATCTTTTTCCAATATGCTTATGAAATTCCCTTAGCCCCAGAAATGACCATCATGAGCCTTTTTGGAATAACCTCCAATGCAAGCATCTCCTCTGTGATTAAAGAGCTCAAAATTGTAGTCAGCTCTCATTTTGTGGTCTCCCTCCAGCTGAACATTATGCGATTTACCTTTGTTTCTAAAGCTGATTTCCCCATGTTGTCCATGCTATCCAATTTCTCAATATGTAAAGTAAACGCCACATGTTCCAAAAGTGGTTTGAGATTGATGATCTCAGGATAGCCTATTGCTCCGAATATTTCTTCTTATTTGGTCAAACCGCTGTGAATGTGAATAAAGCAATCCCAGAACTTTGAATTCTTAATTGGATTGGGCAAATAAAATTACATTTTTGTAAATCGGTAGATTTTCTGGACCAATACATCAATTAAATAATTTGAGAACAGGAGACTTTAACCTGGGCATTATTCAAAGGGAAAGGAATAATTCTGAGAGATCACTGAGTGAACAGTGAACATTATGCGATAGTATTCCTCATTATGTCTGAGAGTTAGTAGTTGATTCTGAGACGAGGTTCCTGAAACGTATTAAGGGAAAATACGATGGGCTATGGTGTGAGTTAGCTGTGAAACATTGCAAAATGAAAGGATGACCATTGATAAGCAACGACAAATATTGAAATACTGACTCTGTGATCTGTAGAAATGGTATGTTCCAACGAGGAACAAGAACGGAAGGAAAATCAGAACCACGCCGATTGTTTGGCAACTTTTTGAACACTTTTCATTTAATCATTTCATTTGCTGCCCATCCCGCCCCTTTTGACTAAACCGTAGTGTAATTATATCAATAAAGATATGAAACAAGATGCGCTTTTCACCAATCTTGCAAACTGCACCAGACTTTTTGGTTATTTTGTAAATGTTCTGCCGCTAATTCCTTCATGGATGGCATATCTATGACCTCAGGCGGTATCTGCCATAAGGAATGCCACAAGCACATCAGTGTCCAGATGAAGGAATTACTCGTTGTCTCATCCTTAGAAGATTTAACTACTATCCTTCACTTATGGCCACTATGATTATGAGCGACGTATATTGATTATTAACTGAACATTGTTTCTTTATCTGCTGATGTACACTTCTGCATCCTGCTATTATGTTCCCAGCGAATTTAATCACATTCCATATTTCCCCCTTATTAATTGATCCCTTGTTCCAAACTTGGTTTTATTGATAAACAATTTCTCAATCGATTGCCTTTCATAACAATTTAAATGCTTCCATTATTGCATTGAATGATTAGATTCCCTACAGTGTGGAAACAAGCCCTTCGGCCCAACAAGTCTACACAGACCCTCCAAAGAGTAACTCACACAGATCCCTTTCCCTCTGACCAATGCACCTAACACTGTGGACGATTTAGCATGGCCAATTCACCTGCCCTGCCGATCTTTGGACTGTGGGAGGAAACCAGAGCTTCCAGAGGAAACCCACGCAGTCATGGGGAGAATGTGCAAAATTCACGCAGTCGCACGAGGCTGGACTCTGCCCTGGGATCTTGGTGCTGTGAGGCAGTAGTGCTAACCATTGAACCACCGTGCAGCCGAGAATGCTATCGCTAACTTCTGTCATAAGGACTGGCGTGGTCCCAATTTTCCTTCCATTTTTGTCCCACATAGTAACACACCATTTCTGTAGTACACGTAGTCAGTATTTGAATACTTGTCGTTGCTTATCCATCGCTATCCTTTTCATTTCCCAATGTTTAACAGCTAACGCACACCACAGCCCATCATATTTTCTCTTATTAAGATTCAGGATTCACGTCTCAGAATCAATTGTTGACTCTCAGTCATAATGAAGATAACTATCGCATAATGTTCACTCGTCACTCAGGGATCTCTCAGAACGATATAACCAATTATTTATTTCTTATTGAGTAATGCCCACGTTAATGTGTTCTGTTCTCAAATTATTTAATTGATATATTTTTATATATGGTTATATATATATTTTTATATATCGATTTACAAAGATGTGACTAATTTTATTTGCCAAATCTATATGTGTTTTAATATCACCGACAACTACAGCTATTAATTCAGGGCAAGAAAGGCTAATTTCCCATTTAATGTCATTTGTATCACGACTGATTGGTGGTCTGCATAACAAAGCAAGAACGTTTTTGGCCTCCAAGCATCTCTCAATTCGACACAAAGATTCTACGTTGTCTGAGCAAATAACATCACTCAATAAAATGTTTATATCCTATTTAAGGAATAATTCAGCTCCAACACCTATTACTTTTTGGCTGTCCTATCCAAATATTGAACAGTCCTGGATGATCATTTCCTATCTCTGGACGTCCTGCAGCCAAGTCTCTGATCTCAATGATATCTCTGCGTTACATTTATTCGTGTGATTAATTTAATCCCTTTATTTTGAATGTTCCCTCTATTCAGGTTCAATGTCTTCAGGTTTGCCTTTTTCGTATCTGCTTCCCATTATTTTTGACATCGCCCTTTTTAGATTATGAGCCATGATTGCTCTGCCTTTTGCTCTATTATTTCTACTCCCTTTTGTCGTTTGCTGCTTTACGTGGTTCCCCTTCGCTTGATTTCATGGTTCCCACATCACTGACAAATTATTTTATACCATCCCGAGCTTCAAGCCCTAATCTTCCCCCATGGGCATCAGTCATGGTTCTGACCAGGTGGAATCAATCCAGTTCCTGCTGGTCGCACCTCCACCAGGACTCCTAATGCTGGCGCAACCTGAAAACGTCCCTTTCACACCACCTCTTTTGTCACGTGTTGGTTTGATCTATCCTGTTTTTCCTCTCGAATTGAATATTACGCTGCTATCAATCCTGGCATCACTACTTTTGAAGTGCGACTTTTTAGCCTCCTTCCCAACAGCCAATATTTTGCATTTTTGATCTTGCCCTTCTTTGTTGCACACACTTCGTTGAAGTGAATGCATATCATGACGACTGCTTCCAGGAGGTCAAATTACCGTTCAGAGACTTCCCTGATCCTTTCACTAATGATGCATCATACCATTCATGTTTGTGGTCACAGAGATATCCATCTGTTCTTCTTATAATTGAATTTATGTTGTATTTCCACACGTTTCAATATTCCCCTGTGCAGCGGAGCATGTGGAGGTGTCTGAGAATTGGCTGTTGATGCTTTCCCCTCAGAGGCCATTGCCCTCATCAATATGCAAAGTGCAATGTCTGATTTTAAGGCAATATCGACAGTGGATTCCTGCATTTCCTTCTCAGTCCTCATAATCTGCGTGATGGCCATCTGTTCTCTTCCTGCGTGTGTGTTTATACTGCTGTGTGCCTACCTTCCTATACTTAATATCTATGAGTTCCTCATCTTCGTGGTAACTACAAACTTCCCAGCCGCCATTCCAGGTCCAAATGCCAGACTTCCAGGAATTGCAACTGGGGACATTTTCTGCACACATCTTGGTCCAGGGTACTTGAAATGAGTCTGGCTGCCCACGTAAAACATAAGGAGCACTCCAGGGCTTTGATTTAATACCTTGCCTGTTTTAGCCCATTAAACCTAATTTGTTTGAAGATGCATAATATCTGATGCTCTGGTTTTGTGATCAAATGGGACCTTCCAAAAAAATGGAAATCAGCAAAATTGCACATAATCTTCCAAAACTTTAGCTGTTACTTATTTCAACATTCTGCATTTCAAATAACCACGGGTCGGGACCAAGATCACATTTGGAGCGCTTAGTTTTCCCAAATGAATCACAGAATTGCTGCAGCACAGGCAGAATTCAATTGGACCACTGTCATTGCATTGACTATTCAAGGTAGAATCATTACAAAGCGCTATCCCATTGCTTTCCCCAACACCCTTGCAGGACATATTCTTCATGAAAATACACGTTTTTCGCAGATTGTACAATTATTACCTTCCATCTTTAATCCCTACTCCTGCTTTAGTGCCGGATATTGAAACATTCCTAATGTCTTCGTCTATGAGAGATGCAAATCGTTTGTTCTATATACGCACCATTTTCTATTTAACCATTGCTAATTTACGAGATCAATTCATTCAGGAATCCTTCAGCTGCTCTCATTCTTTTTTACCTACCCTCATATAAATTCTTACTCGCTTCTTTTCGATGCGCTTCTTGTTACTTCACACTTTTATTCTGCACTCTCCACTTATCGAAATATCATCCATTGCTGGTTCTTTTTAAAAACAAAAACCTGTTCCCCGTCAGCCTCACAGCATTGACAGTTTCATTCACCTTGATATGATTCTTTACTTCCATAATTATTCACGAATGGTTCACCCTTCCCTTTAAATATTGTTTCAGTGAAAAGTATCCTTTTTGAGAGTTGCAAAATGTGTCATAAATAGCGCCTTACTGCTTATTCACCGCGTTGGTATTTCATTTTTATTTGCAGTCCAATCTAACCAAATGTGCGTTCAGGGGTTTGTTATTTAAGTTAAGGAGCCAGGTTTATTTTCGTATTTGTCATCCTCAAACTGGACGGCATTTCGTCATGTTGTCATCATTCTATCTTCTTCGCACAGCGTTCACTGGAACCTCTCCTCTATCTATTGGTCTTCTTAAACATACAATGATGTACATAGGCAGACACACCCTCTCCGCTTTTGTTGCAATATTCCGGGGAAAAATCCACTGATATAGGCTAACAGATCAGAGAGACAAAAACAACGCAGCAAAAGTCCTCGACATAACCTTGGTTCAAAGGTGTCTGAAAATCAGACACCAGGAGTGTGGATTGCACAGCAACTGATGCAGCATGGATTGCAGATGGTATAGATATTCACTCTCAATGTTTAACACATTTCAGAATTGGAGTAAAAGGATATTTCAACATAATCTTCAACTCCTCTCTGAGCTTAGAATGTATCACAACATAAATCGCACTGTTTGTACAGCAATTGAGCATCTGGAGCATGTAACCCAGTTTCATGACATAAAGAGGTATAGAAAGGGATGAATAACCTAAAACTTCCATTCTCCAGTTCGTGGAATACACTGTTGATACTGACCATGACAGTAGAAAATTCCCCGAGACAAGAAACAACAAAATGATTGAATTCCTTCGACTCTTCATCTCTGGATCTCTGGTGCTTTTATTTGTCCTCTGACTGTGGACCCTCCTTCGGACTTTGCTGGTCACTGTAATCTGTTTGATAGTTAATAAATTGAGAAGCAGAACGAGAATAATGGCAATTCCCGGCGTTAATGTGAAATGACATAACTCAATTGCCCCCCCACGTCGGAGAAAACCTGACATCACCTTTCAGCCAGCAAAACCAGTGTTTGTTCCTCAGGTAGTAGTGACCTGTAAATATAAAATACCAGAAAATATTCGTCGAACAGCTGAATACAGTGACTGTGCTCAGAACCACAGCTGTCGTTTTCACACTGCAATATTTAACTTTAAGAATTGGGCAACAAATGGCCACAAATCGATCAAAGGTAAAAATGACGGTGAACCAGACACTACAGTCAGTGGCTGCATGAAGCAGGACAGCATGGATATTACATGCAAGGATACCTTCTAAGAAATGATGCTCTTCCTTATAGACAAATAGAATGTGCCGCAATATGAGGTCAATGATTAAAACCAGGAGATCTGCCACTGCCATCGTCAGCAGGCAGTGAGTGACATTTCGTGAGATACCGCAGTTTTTCCGTGACAAGATAACAATGGTTACTAGATTAGCTGTGAGGAAAACAAAGAATGAATTAAAATACCCTGCCTGAATACTAGCAGACATACTGAAGACGCATTGCAACGTGCAAATGACATTCTGTACTCATGATTTCGAAAGTTTGCAGCAATGCTTAGCTTATTTGTTCTATCTAACTACTGCCATTCCATACATAGAGCATGGAATAGTAATATAAGATGAGATTTAATAAATGGTTCTGATTGTTTCAACGAATTTTGCATCATGCTATAAATCACAGGAGCTCAGCTTTATTTTTGGAATGTCACACAGAGGTCAGTTAGTATGAATTTTTGACACACCTTTTCAATGCAATAGTTTTCTGATCAGTTTGGGTTTGAAACAAAAAAACGACTTTCCCCTGATAATTACCGAACAGACCTGCATTAATGTGGA
>NC_057717.1:45618036-45632043 GCF_004010195.1 Chiloscyllium plagiosum | reverse complement strand
CTCTCGTTTTCTGGTATCACTCATCACTGTTTGTACCAGGGGTTTGAAGCCACTGACACGATGAGAGAACAAATCGAGTGATGCTACTTATGAAGAGGTGAAGTACACCCTTAGGTACCCAATTAGGAGCGATGAAGACTGGCATTAGTCACAGTTACTAAACAAACAAGTTCAGTTAACTGTGTTCAACCCAACTCCCGCTGAGTCAGAATAAAACGATGTGTTGGAGATTGACGGATGGAATACTGATGTGATAGATGAATGTGCTGTCTGTAAAACGCGAGTGTGGCTAAAGCCTGAGCATAACAAATGTGGAACTGTGATTGTGAATGATAATGACTTAACCATTTAACTACAGATTAATGTGGAAACGAATATCAAAGGTTTAGGGCTCCAAGCTGAAGCCTGACATTCTGGGTGGGCTAATGAAATAATAGGTGGTGAACAGTTGTTCAGACAACAAAGAAATGTATGGTGTATTTGGTTGGACTCAGCTTCCAGCAATGTGAAAACATCTCTGCTGTTCCAAAGCATAGCTGTTCGGTACTTTATATCTTCTTTGACATCATTACTAAGTCGAGATCTGGGGCAGAGAATTTCAAAGATTCATCAGCATCTGACTGAAGAAGTTCCTCGTTATCTCACTCCTAAATTGTTTTCTTCGCTTATGGGGAACTGCTATGATATTAGCCCACACAATCGGGACAAAACTCATTCTTGCACTTAGTACCAATCACTTTAAAATCTTCGGTATTTTCATGAATGTTGCCAAATACTTCTCAATCCAGATATTCCAATGGCCCCATCTTAAGGCAAGGAACCACAACTGTTTACAATACACGAGGTGCCGTCATATGAGTGTTCTGTTCTCTTTAGTCAAGACATCTTTGCTCCGATAATCCAATCTTGTTGTGTTAAAGGCTAACATGAGGTCTGCCTTCTGAACTGCTTGTTGGACATGCATGCTCATTTTCGGGGTCTGCTGAACAAAGAAACCCAGATGTCTGTTTGAGTCCTGTTGATGTTATGACTGGTAATGCCAGATCCCGATGTAAGAGCTGACCAGCTAGTTCATTTACAAGCCGGAAGAAATGCAGCTAGAGAAAATCAGAAAGTAAATCGAAAAATAGCTGCAGAACATTTCTGAGGAAGGGTCACGAGAACTGTAAACTTAACTCTGATTTCTCTCCAAAGACCCCCCGCGGGTCAACCTGGGCAGGAGTGGGGATAGTTACAGATGGGGCGCGTTTCGATTCCTGAGCGCGCGACCCCGCGTTTCCGTGAGTCTCTCTCTCACCGCCTGATGTTCAGCGGCCGTGTGTACCCCACGAGCACTGGGCATGAACCAGAGGCCCGAGTGCAAGTGGGGGCGTGAACTCAGACCTAACCATGCCTGATCCTGCAGAGGCCAACACCTCGGGACAGCGAAGTCAATGGGCACTAAGGAAGGCGCTAAAACCGCGCTCAAGTTAAAAAGGGGTCCCCTATCTCCCACTGCAGAGGTCAACCAGGAAGGCTTGTTTGTTCGGTTTTTAAACAGCGGGTTCAATCTGTCGGGGTCTCGTACCTAAAGTCGTCGTCGTCCAAGGATAGTCTGTCAGTTGCTGTAGCACATTAACAATAAACGACAATAACAATAATCATGCACACATTTACTAGTGTTCAGCGACCCCAATCGCCCACCCGCGAAAGATCACTCACACACACACACACTTTTAAAGAGTACTCTACCGTTACACGACTGCCGGACTCACTCTGTTCACAGGTTCAGATAACGGCCGGCAGTGAAGTCCCTTGCGGGGAACTTGGAGACTTTTACGCGAGAAGTAAAAGAGTAAAGATACTCACCCAGTGCCGTTGCAGCGATTCAGCAGCCGTCATTATCCCGGGACGAGCCCCCAATTGATATCAGTCCGAGCCCAGAGTGCGGTTCAACAATCGGTAACGTTTATTGATATAATAACACCGGCGGAGACAAACCGAGGTCCGAATCTCGGCTGCTCTGCTGTTCCTGCGCGCTGCTACACATTATATACCTTTCTTTGTCAGGATGTGAGGAGTTTGAGTATGAATGGGATGATGGTTCGCCACCATCGCTGGAGTAGGTGCAAATGGTGCGTTTCCAGGCGTCCCAAAGGAGTTGCAGAGTAAACAGAATAGGGTGCTAATTGGATTATGTAAACGGTTCCGGGTACTACCTGCTTGTCTCTCTCTGTGAGGGGGGGGGGGTGCTAGCCCTTTGTTCCTTTGGGGTGCTGGTGTGTATAAGTCTGTTCGCTCTTGTCTGGTGGATGCCTGTCCTTTGTGTCAGGTGGGTTGTGTATTGATGAACATGGGTGTGTTTTAGTCAGTCTCTTGATTTGATTCGGAGATGGGTTTCCATATTAATTAGCTCCGGAGTTTCGGTCTATGAGTCATGGTTAGTGTCTGGCCTAGTGTGGATTTGATCTGTCCGCTGGCTCCCATCTCCCGTTCACTTGGGCGGACCGGCAGCTGCTGCGTTCTGTGGGTTTAAGCTGCGGCTGCCGTTTTTTAAAAGACAAAATGAATTCCTATAGTTGTACCGATGTAGGCATAGTCCCATGGCAAATGCGGGGCGGTTTTGATGCCCGCTTGCAGTCCCCCCTTTCGGCATGAGTTGGACACGTCCACACCCCCGATGCCGATATCTTGAAAGTCGGTTCCTCGCCCGGTACATTCCGCCGGCCATCATGCTGCAGTCATGGGGCCTTTGGATAGTCCCGGGAGATGGTTACATTAACTCGATGCCTGTGAGCTCGTGGTGCCTGATCGCCCGCCAGGTGTCTATGGCGTGGAGCATGGTCTTTCTGCCCTTTCGTTTCTTGTGCTGACGACATGAGTAACACGTCATCAGGAGCCAGGGCAGAGCCAGCAGTAACTGTATGCCTACAATGGTGCACGAGAAGATTCGCATCCAGGGATGTAGGTTTACGTTTAGTCCCCAATCCCACAACCTCTGTGCCCAGCCCTGGGACTGCAGAGCTCTCTCTGTGTCCTCCTCTAGGTCCTTTATATGTGATTGCAACTGGTAGTACAGTTTCACTGAGTATCCTACACGGGTCCTAAGCTCCCGTAAGACCTCGGCCAAATGTGGGATGGGGGCTTGTTCGGGCTCCTGATATTCCCTGAGGGTGTCCCTGAATTTGACGGTAGTTTGTATGGACTCGGGGTTCCGTCGTAGGACCTCTGAGATGTGAGCTTGCCCAATCGTGACTGGGCACCTGGAGGTGAAGCAGAACTCGTGCTGGGGAATCGGGCACTGCAGTCCGTTATACCAAAATGAGGTTTCAAGAGTGGAAACACAATACTGTCCCCTTCCACCATACCCCGCCCTAGTGAGGTGGGGACCCGTGGGTTCGATTTCAAGGGTGCAGCCCTGTGTCCAGTTGAACCCGCATTCCGCTGTATCACTCCTTCGTAAGGGGTGAGGGCAGATGGTAATTGCCCCCAGCCGCTTGCAGCCTGTAAGCAGCACCCCGTACACAGCACCGTTTCGAGATATGGCTGTGTGGTGAGCTAATCGATATTTGAGGGAAGCGTTTTCCCGTATGACTCCGATGTTGTCAATGTGAAACAGGGGAAATGGCTCCGACACTGGGGTGACCACGGGGATCAGGAGGACAATCCCGACTCCTGTCGCCTCACTGACCTCAACGTCGGGCATCACTGGGTATACTCTGGTCATACCCTTCAGAGTCCAGCTGCCGAGCGGCCCGGAGCGCCCGGGAGTGAGGCCAGTTTGGCACTATCGATCCAGTCGGGCACCTCTCCCCTTTGGACCTGGTCAAGATTATGCCGGATCTGAGCTACCATCCACAAGCCATACACATGGCACAGCTGCCCCTCGTGGATATGGGCCGTGTTTTTCTTTCCCGGTCTATAAGGTGGTTAATGATGTGGGCGTGTGTTTCCCGGACTGCAATGCCGTCGAGCTGGATGTACGGTCCCTCTTCCCCCAGGAGTGCCTGGTCTGCCTGATTTGTGACAGACCTTTGTTGCAGGTCCCTCATTACTCCTTTTAGTTGCTTGATTTTTTTCGTTAAGGCCCTGGATGTTTAGGGAGTTTACTACGGATGTCCCCGTGTTGAGACCTGTGAGAGCATCCTTGACTATGTCCCGTCTGTGTAGTTGTGTGTGTTATGTATGTCGGTCCGGTAGTGGGTTGCCCCCATGGGCGTCAATGGACCTCTCTATAACCTCCTTCCCCATCATGGCGGATAGGTTGCGTACCTTTGCTGTGCAATAGTCCGGTACCGGGATGCCCGATATATTGACCAGCACAGGTACGACCTCGTGTCGGACGTTGTCATAAAGGGCCCCTCCCTCATCCCACAATACCAGTCCACCGCGGGCCCCGGTCCCAGAGAGGGGCACGGCAATATCTCGGGAGTCGTGCTCGGGGGTGCTGTGTTTGGGGCGGGTGGAAAGCAAAAATACAAGCAGATTACCGCGGCATTGGTGAGCTCATAATACCCGCAAACAGACAGATCCCATAAAGCAAAAGCATCAAAGGCCGGGTCAGAGGCGAGATCCTCCGGCATGGCACACATTGTCCCGAACATGCAACCCCCAAGTCCATCGCATCAGCACGCTGGAGGCAGGTCGGCCGCGGGTGGCGCTCCGACGTGCAGAATAAGCAGAGTGTCTGTACGGCCGGAGGGACCTCCAGCCAGGCGTTGTAGAACGCATCGATCTCGTCGGGCTTGTCCCTTGCAGGAATACAGATGGCGTCGGACGCGTTGAAGGCAACACCGTGGCGGTAGATGTTGTCATGTATCTCGGGGAAAGAAAGCATCAGTCGTAGGGCGAAGAGAAGAGCAGGGAGGAGAGCAGTGCACCGGTGAAGCATGATCTGTGGGAAGAGAGGAAAAGAGAGAGGGGCACCCTTACCAAGGGTGTAGAGTTATTGTGTGTAGGAGCAGCCCGCCCCGGATCGGTCCACCCGTCGCGCTGTAAGGAGAAAAATGAGGCGGTTCGAGTCAAGTCAAAGGGGAGGTGTCTGTTCGTTCGGGGCTTAAGGAAGGGTTTAAGCTGGGACCAGTGTTTCCATCTGCCCTTTCCTTTCATGTCGACACAGGCGCAAGTGTCGCTGGTGAGGATGATTTCGTGCGGTCCCAGCTACTGCGGGGCGAAGCTGGGCCGGTCGGAGGCGGCCCTGACCAGGACTTTGTCCCCAACGCCGGTTGCAGTTTTGTCTGGTCCCTAATGTCCTGCTGGTCGCGCGCAGTTGGTCTCAGGGCCCGCAGCTGCGCGTCCAGCTGCCTGATATAGCGCGTCATCCTGTCCCTCAGGGGGCCATGTCTTCCCCCTCGACCATGACTCTGGTAGTCGCATGGCCCTCCCCGTCATGAGCTCGAAGGTAGTGAGGCCAATGGAGCGGCCCTGTGGTGGCCCTTAAGTGCATCAATATGCAGGGCAGAACGTCCACCCAGCCCTGCCCTTTCGCGATCGCTGCTTTCAGGGTCCGGTTCATGCGCTCGACCAACCTGGAAATCTGGGGATGGAATGGGGCGTGGAAGCGCTGTCTGATGCCTAGGAGGCGGCAGGCCAGTTTCATTGCGCGCCCAGTGAAGTGCGTGCCCTGGTCCGACTCAATCTGGAGGGGGACCCCCCAGCGCGGGAAGATTTCGAAGGCCAGCACTCTGGCCACGGTGGCGGATGTGCAGTCCCTTTGGGAAGGCTTCTACCCAGCGCGTGAAATGGTCAACGAATACCAGGCAATACTTTTTGCCACGGCTGGAGGGTAGGGGGCCTGTGAAATCAACTTGGAGGTCCTCCCAGGGCCTCTTGGGTCATGGCGCGTGCGCCAGGGGAATGCGCAGGGGCCGCTCCGGGTTGTGCTGGGCGCAGACAACGCATCGGGGGCAGCGTATGGCCACGTCGCGGCCGAGGCCGGACCACCACCAGTCAGGCTGGAGCCTAGCAAGCATTCCGTCGCCGCCCGCGTGGTCTGGCTTGTGGTGTAGTTGCATCAAGGACGTTCTGATGTCCGGGGGGGTACGACCCTGCCGCCGTGCCGCAACACTCCATCGGGGTCGCGGGCTGCGCCCATTACCAGCCAGTCCTCTACCTCTTCGGGCTGTATGCAATTATGGACGTCCAGGACGTTCACGTCCCAGACCTCACGTCCCAGACCTCACTAGCCGGTGCTGCATGCGCGGGCGGTAGTGCCGCATCCGCGGCGGCCTTGGCGGCCAGGTCGGCCCAATGATTCCGTAGCTATTCACCGGTCGTGGCCCGCTGTTGTGCTTTGATTTTTACCACCGCTGCGAGCAGGGGGAGGCGTGCGGCCTCCACCAGGTCGCGGACCGTATTTTCGTGTTTAATCTGGCCACCGCCGGCCGTAATAAAGCCCCGGCGACACCCCGCTGCCATGTAATCATGGACTACCCAGAAAGCATACTGGCTGTTGGTAAAGATGTTTACCCGCTTGCCTATTCCCAGGCAGAGTGCGGCGGTGTGGGCGACCAGCTCCGCGACCTGGGCAGAGGTGTTGCCCCCCCATCGTTCCCCGTGCTCGGGTGGTTCCAGTATGGTCGACCACCGCACATCCCGTTTGGTAGGACCCCTAGACAAGCCTACGTGAGCCGTCCACATACAAGGACAGGTCGGGATCAGGATCCAGTCTGTCGGTGAGGCAGTCCGTCTCTGCCGAGTCGATAGCGGCCTGGCAATGGTGGGGTTCCCCGACCGCGATAATCCCATTGGCGGGATTTGGCCTTGTGTCTCTAACCATCTGAATGGACTGGTCCCGGGGGAGGAGAACCGCCTCCCAAGTTGCACTGCTGACATCCGAGACCGCCCGGAGGCGTCACGTATTCAGGAGGGCGACTATCGTGTGTCTCGTGTGTAAAATTATCTTGCTGGTCATGGTGACAAGCTCACACACCCGGACCGCCCATGCGACGCAATCCAGTGCCGCCACGCAGCGGTGCATGCCCTTCATGACCGGGGACTCCTTTGTGGAGTAGTAACCCACTGGTCCCATGTGGTCGCCTGAGGTTTGGGTGACAACAGCGCTGTAAACCCCCCTTCGAGGCCGTAAAAATGTGGAAGGGCTTTGATCGGTCGGGGAGGTGCAGGGCCGGGGCGCTGAGGAGATGGGACTTTAACTTAGAATAACCGTTGTCCTGTTCGGGTCCCCATACCACCCTCTCCGCTTCTGGCCTTCCCCGGCTTCACTAGGCGCTGAATGGGTTCGGCGATAGTGGTGAAATGTGCAACGAAAGAGCGGCAGTAGTTAAAACGCCCCAAGACGCGGCGGATTCCCCTGACTGTGTCCGGCTGCGCCATGTCGGCGATGGCCGACATGCTAACGGGGAGTAGGGTCTTGCTTCCCTGGCTGATGTCGTGCCCCATGAAGCAGAATTTAGCCAGTCCGACCTAGGACTTCGTGGGGCCTACTTTGAATCCTGCCCCGGCTGAGAGTCCGCAGGACGTCGGCCAGGGCTCCCAGGTGGTGGCGCGCGTCCATGGACGCGATCAAATGGTCTTCTACATACTGTAGGAGGGCGCTCGAGAAGGTGGATAGGTCGCACCCCTCCAGGGTCCGGCATATGACCCTGTGGAAAATGTTGGGGCTTTTGTGGAAGCTCTGCGGCAGGCGGGTCCATGTATACTGTCTGTCCCGCAGCGTGAAGGCAAACTTGTCCTGTGAGTCATGGTGCTGGGGAATGGACCAAAACCGATTCGCCACGTCCAGGAGCGTAAAGATCCAGTGTGAGGGTTCGAGGCCATTGAAGATGGTGGTCGGGCTGGCTACGATAGGGGGCTCTTTGGGGGTGACTCTATTGAGTGCCGTGTAGTCAATGGTGAGCTTGTAGCTCCGGACTGGCCATATAGGGAAGTTGGTGGTGGAAACTGTGGGGCGCAGGACGCCGTGTCAGGTGAGCTCAGCAACGATTGCCTCAGTGGCGCGCAGCGCCTCAGGTTTAATCGGGTATTGTCGGTGCGGGGCGTGTATGGGACCGGGTATCCGCTCGGGAGGGGAGCGGACGAGGCCGCAGTCATGCTTGCTTGTGGCCCACACCTCCAGGACTAGTTGGCAGACGGCCCCGAAAGCACCGTCCATGGCCCAGTCCCGGGCGATGAGCACACTGGTGTCAAGCGCAGCGATGGATTTAGTGGGCACCCATCTCCCCTCGTGGGCGCTCTTCTGAAATTAGCGGGATGTCCACAGGAGGCGCCGGTGGAACGCGTCCACCACCGCCCCCAGTTCGCCCAGAAGGTCGATGCACATAATCGTCCCCTCCGAGTTTGGGCAAACCCAGAAATGTACAGGGAGTAAAATGTTGTCTACCTCTAGGAGGACGGCCTCGCTTCGGCGTGCAATAACCGAGCTTTCCCCGACCCATTTAATGGAAATGGAGTGGTGGGTTGAGGGAAGGTCGAGGTCGGTGAGGGAGACTGACGCCCCCGTATCAATCAAAATCTTGCATCGGCGGGCCCCAAAGGATGCGGAAACCCAAATACAGGGGTCGGCTCCCGGGACGGGGGCCGACGCTACTCAGTCTTTGCGTCGGGCGAGCAGCTGTAAAAGCTCGAGCAGCTGGCCCCGACTGAGTTGATCCCAGTCGGTGGTGGTGGGTTTCGAACTTGGGCTGCGGGGTTTGTGGGGTGGAGTGATCCTGGTCGTGGGGGCGCGAGGAGTGTAGCTGTGAAGGTGGCTGGCCTCCCTTCGGACCCCGACCCCATGGGCATCGGAAAGAGAGCGGGCATTGGGCTTTGCGGTGCCCCGTCCGTTTGCAGCGGGAGCAAACGTCCGGTTCATCCGTCGAAACTGCCGCAACGGCGGGCGCTGCTCGGTTGTCAAAGGACATGGCCCAGTTCTCATGCTCCGCAAAGGTGAGATAGGGCACCAGGCCCGTCCGTAGGATTGCCTCGTGTGCGGCGCTCAGACCGTCTTTGTATAATTGGACGAATGCGGGGTTCTGCCTATCAGCGTCGGGAACCCCGCTGTGTGCTCGGAACAACTCAAACTTGCGGACCCCATATTCCTGGGCGCCCTCCCTAGGTTTCTGAGTGATACCCACAATGGCGTTCCAGTCGACCGGTGTATGGCCGAGCGCCTCGCTGACATCAGCCTTGAAGTCGGCGAGGGCAAGCTCCTGTTCGTGATGGCTGTCGCTGAGGTCAACGCACCAGGACCCATTCTGGTGCGCGGGCTGGAGCCTGGACCACAGGTCCTCCGGGAGTTTGATCCAGACCAGGCCGGCCACGTCCCTATTGTGAAGGTTGTGGCAGATCTGCATCTCCCTTAGCCTCTGCAAAAATTCAGCGTTATTGTGCCGAGGTTTAAGGGCGGGAAGCCTGTCCAGAAGTTTCATGGTGTCGCCCGGTGTCAGGGAGACGTAGGTCATCTTAAGGCGGGGGTCATGGGCAAGGGGGCTCGTCCCCTCTCCCCTCCCCCGGGGGTATATTCAACTTTCACTGGGGCTGCATGGGCGTAGCCCGTGCGCGATTCCGGGGGGTCTGGATTGTCCGTGAGCCCCTCCCAGTCCCAGGTGGGGGACGGCCGGGCGGTGGGCCCATCGGATAAGGTCGGTAAAACTGTATGGGCAGCAAGCGCCTGGGCTTCTAGATGCTCCCTGGCCTGTTTTTTCTTGGCTTGGACATAAAGCTGAACCTTGCCAGCAAGCCTGACGTGTGCCTGGAGCACCAGGTCGCAAGCTTTCTCGTACCTATCTTTCTTCTGGTTGGCCCACCACTCGCGCTGTACATCCAGCGGGTCAGCGGGTTCCCAGCCTGAGCGAAGCATAGCCTCATAACTTTTTTATTCTCCTCGGCCATAATACGGGTAAGGGAAACCTCCGGCCCCCAATCTAGGTCTTCAGCTGCGCTTTCACCCATGGTAGGGGCGCAGCAGGTGTATTTTGACAGAAGCAAAACTAAAGTAAAGCTCACAGGCATGCTAAGGGATGTCGCTGGCACTAGCTTATTAATCTCCCAGTCGGGGGAGTCCACTCCCTGTAAGTCGAACCCTTGCCCCGCGGGTCAACCTGGGCAGGAGTGGGGCTAGTTACAGATGGGGCGCGTTTCGATTCCTGAGCGCGCGATCCCGCGTTTCCGTGAGTCTCTCTCTCACCGCCTGACGTTTTCGACCGTGTGTACCCCACGAACACTGGGCATGAACCAGAGGCCCGAGTGCAAGTGGGGGCGTGAACGCAGACCTAACCATGCCTGATCCTGCAGAGGCCAACACCTCGGGACCGCGAAGTCAATGGGCACTAAGGAAGGCGCTAAAACCGCGCTCAAGGTACAACGGGGTCCCCTATCTCCCACTGCAGAGGTCAACCAGGAAGGCTTGTTTGGTCGGTTTTTAAACAGCGGGTTCAATCTGTCGGGGTCTCGTACCTAAAGTCGTCGTCGTCCAAGGATAATCTGTCAGTCGCTGTAGCACATTAACAATAAACGACAATAACAATAATCATGCACACATTTACTAGTGTTCCGCGACCCCAATCGCCCACCCGCGAAAGATCACTCACACACACACACACACTTTTAAAGAGTACTCTACCGTTACACGACTGCCGGACTCACTCTGTTCACAGGTTCAGATAACGGCCGGCAGTGAAGTCCCTTGCGGGGAACTGGGAGACTTTGACGCGAGAAGTAAAAGAGTAAAGATACTCACCCAGTGCCGTCACAGGGATTCAGCAGCCGTCATTATCCCGGGACGAGCCCCCAATTGTTAGCACAGATGAACTGATATCAGTCCGAGCCCAGAGTGCGGTTCAACAATCGGTAACGTTTATTGATACAGTAACACCGGCGGAGACCAACCGAGGTCCGAATCTCGACTGTTCTGCTGTTCCTGCGCGCTGCTACACATTATATACCTTTCTTTGTCAGGATGTGAGGATTTTGAGTATGAATGGGATGATGGTTCGCCATCATCTCTGGAGTAGGTGCAAATGGTGGGTTTCCTGCCGTCCAAAAGAGTTGCAGTGTACACAGAATAGGGTGCTAATTGGATTATGTAAACGGGTCCGGGTACTATCTGCTTGTCTCTCTCTGTGAGGGCTGGGGGATGGCACCCCCCTTTGTTCCCTTGGGGTGCTGGTGTGTATTCGTCTGTTCGTTCTTGTCTGGTGGATGCCTGTCCTTTGTGTCAGGATGGTTCTGTATTGATGAACATGGGTGTGTTTCAGTCAGTCTCTTGATTTTCAAAATTTGGGTGAAGATTTGTAGCTCAGGTGCTCGTTGTTGTGGTTCTGTTCGCCGAGCTGGAAATTTTTGTTGCAAACGTTTCGTCCCCTGGCTAGGTGACATTCTCAGTGCTTGGGAGCCTCCTGTGAAGCGCTTCGGTGGTGTTTCGTCCGGCATTTATAGTAGCCTGTCCCTGCCGCTTCCGGTTGTCAGTTTCAGCTGTCCTGTCGTGACCGGTATATTGTGTCCATGTTGATGTGTTTGTTGATGGAGTTTGTGGATGAGTGCCATGCTTCTAGGATTTCCCTGGCTGTTCTTTGTTTGGCTTGTCCTATAATGGTAGTGTTGTCCCAGTCGAATTCATGTTGCTTGTCGTCTGCGTGTGTGGCTACTAAGGATAGCTGGTCGTGTCGTTTCGTGGCTAGTTCATGTTCATGGATGCGGATCGTTAGCTGTCTTCCTGTTTGCCCTATATAGTGTTTTGTGCAGTCCTTGCATGGGGTTTTGTACACTACACAAACTCAATCAACAAACACATCGACTTGGACCCAATATACCGGCCACTATAGCGGTCAGCTGAAACTGTCAACTGGAAGTGGCAGGGACAGGCCACTATAAATGGCGGAGGAAACACCACAGAAGCGCTTCACAGGAGGCTCCCAAGCACTGAGGATGTCACCTAGGGCAGGGGACGAAACGTTTGCAACAAAAATTTCCAGCTTGGCGAACAGAACCACAACAGTCTCTTGATTTGATTAGGAGATGGGTTTCCATATTAATTAGCTCCGGAGTTTCGTTCTATGAGTCATGGTTAGTGTCTGGCCTAGTGTGGATTTGATCTGTCCTCTGGCTCCCCTCTCCCGGTCACGTGGGCGGACCGGCAGCTGCTGAGTTCTGTGGGTTTAAGCTGCGGCTGCCGTTTAAAACACAAAATGAATTCCTATAGTTTTACTGATGTTGGCATTGTCCCGTGGAAAATGCAGGGCGGCTCTGATGCCCGCTTGCACTTGATTGCTTAACTCAATGGTAAATCACTAACATAAAAGACCGTATGGGCTACAGATTTCCTTTAGATTCGGCAAAGAAGTTTATGACATGTAAGATATAAATAGAAAAATGTTTACCTCACTATAGAAGAACCATTAGAACATACGAAATGTGAATAGACCATCCCCAGCCCAGCTAACTCTGACTTTACATTTTATCATGCTTGATTCAGCGTGCCTCACATTCATTTTCATGATATTACCCTAATGCCTTAATTCATCTATTTATCAAAATCTATTTCAGCCTTAGAAATACACAACAACACATGCACTCCAGCTATCTGTAACACAGAGTCCCAGAGACTCTCATTTCTCTGAGGCAAGAAATTCCTCCTCATCTCTGACTTCAATTGGCACACTTTCATTCTGAGACAGTGCACTCTTGGCTTATATTTCTGCAAAGGGGGAAACATTCTCCCAGAATTGACCATGTAAGGCTGCTTAATATATTTCAATGAGATCGGCTCTCATTCTTCTGAATTCCAAGGAGGAAACTCCCAAACAGTTTAACCATTGTCTACAAGCCAATCCCTCAGTACCAGGGATCATCCCAGTGAACCTTCTCTGAAATGTCTCCTTTGAAATGTTATCTGTTCAGAAATAAGATTTTGGCTGAGCAGTACCTTTTCAAATTTAGAGAAAATCTTCCATTCTCTTGTACCTCAGTGAGGCTTCCTTTTATGATTCAAAAGGAGGAAAATGCTTCATTCCGTTTTTCTTTTTCTTGGACAAGAGAGAGACAGCAAATGACAATGATAATTGTGGTTTTGCATTGACGGGTATTTTTATGGGCTCATGCCTTTTATTGAAACAGTTGATGACCAGTCGTCGAATATTACACCAAATTATTAAGTACGTCAATTGGAGAAAAAAACTTTTTTCTTGTATTTTAACTGTGCGATGAAAATCTAGCATATTTTGCTGGAAGCTTCATAATAGGCCAATCGATTCATATCTGGAACACACCGCCTTTTAAAAAAGGGAGCACAAGGACTTTTCCTATCCCAATAATGTACGTTTGGATATGGATGCCGGTGGGGATGGATGAGGGGCGGTTGGGATCCGGTGTGCTCATGTCCTTAACAATTGTAATATGAAGTAACAGTCAGGCTTGAGATTGATATACTCTGGTACGATCACGTGACCAGAGAAGAAGCAGATGGGAACTATAATATTTTCAGTCATCTCTCTCCCTTTGCAAGTATACTAAACATCGGTTGGAGAAATATTGTTTCAAAACATGAATCTCAGGCATTCAAGTTAAATCTCGAACTCATTTAGGACTTAACCAAAAACATCGACACAATTGCCTTCTATCTGTCCTGCTGATACTTATTCTAAAAACCCCAGCTTTTCTGTTTAGAATTTTTCACCTCAGCGACGACACGACTTATGTCCAAACTGCTTTTCTACACGGATGGATTTCATCTAAGTTGTTTCAACTGTAAGGGATTAAACTAGAATTACATGTCATACTCTGCCATTCACTGAGAGAATGAATTGACTATGGGAGTAGATAGTCTTGAGGAGAGCAAGGTGTGCAGTGTGGTCACCTTAGGAAGTGAAACATAGTCAATTTTTACTGTCCCCATTTGCAACCTCACCACATCTGTTATCGGGTGCCTCCACTCAATCCTTCAAAAATACGACAGCCTGATGAGTGAAATTCTGGATAAATGGTGCTGGAAGATCACAGCAGTTCAGGCAGCATCCGAGGAGCTTCAGCAAAATTGACGTTTCCGGGAAAAGCCCTTCATCAGGAATAAAGGCAGAGAGCCTGAAGCGTGGA
>NC_057717.1:45612627-45617462 GCF_004010195.1 Chiloscyllium plagiosum | reverse complement strand
AGGATGGGAGGGTGGATTGTAGGGGAGCGTGGACCTGACCAGGTAGTGACGGAGGGAACGGTCTTTGCGGAAGGCGGAAAGGGGTGGGGAGGGAAATATATCCCTGGTGGTGGGGTCTTATTGGAGGTGGCGGAAATGTCGGCGGATGATTTGGTTTATGCGAAGGTTGGTGCGGTGGAATGTGAGCACCATGGGCGTTCTATCCTTGTTACGGTTGGAGCGGTGTGGTCTGAGTGCGGAGGTGCGGGATGTGGACGAGATGCATGGAAGGCATCTTTAACGACGTGGGAAGGGAAATTGCGGTCTCTAAAAAAGGAGGCCATCTGGTGTTGCCTCTGGTCGAACTGGTCCTCCTGGGAGCAGATACGGCGGAGGCGGAGGAATTGCGAATATGGGATGGCATTTTGCAAGAGATAGGGTGGGAAGAGGTGTAATCCAGGTGGGTGGAATGTGTTGGTGAAGTTGATGAATTACTCAACCTCCTCGCGGGAGCACGAGGTGGCGTCAATGCAGTCATCAATGCAGCGGAGGCAGGGGTGGGGAGTGGTGCCGGTGTAATTACGGAAGATCAACTGTTCTCCGCAGCCAACAAAGAGACAGGCACAGCTGGGGCCCATAGGTGTGCCCATGGCTACCACGTGAAATTGTCATGATTTAATTAATCGCCAAATAATACATTGTACAAAAATCTCATTTTGCTCTGAGACGTACGCATAAATCGCTTAAGAGATCAGTTCACATTTGGGGAAAGTTAGGTTCATGTTGTGGTTCTGTTCGCCGAGCTGGGAATTTGTGTTGCAGACATTTTGTCCCCAGTCTCGGTGACATCCGCCGTGTTTGGGAACCTCCTGTGTAGCGCTTCTGCATTGTTTCTTCCAGAATTTATAGGAAACAGCACCGAAGCGCTTCACACAAGTTTCCCAAGCACTGAGGATGTCACCTTGACAGGGGACAAATCGTCTGGAACACAAATTCCCCGCTCGGCGAACAGAACCACAACATCGAGCACCCGGTTTGTGGTTATATACTAGGTTTGTGCTTATATATTAGAGTTGCATGTAGTATTTGCAATGAGATAACTAGGTTTATGAATACAGGTAGAGATTGGTTTATTTCCAAATTTAGCAATATATTTGATATAGACGTAAAATTGCCAGCTGGATAAAGAAAACTATTATTTTGTGAGTCCAGGTGGAATTGGGAGGAGGTTTTATAATTTTGATTTTGAGTAAATTCGAAATAGGATTCCTGTTTTATTTTGTTGAATTATCAATTTCCACATTCGATTTGGGGAGACTGTTTGAAATAATATTAATGCGGGTATAAGGATCAACATGGACATTCCGTTACAATTAGAACATCAATTTAATTTACCGCTGGGTTTTGTTTCAGGATGGATTTACAGTTTATCAAGAATGTACACCTATCTTAAGAGCGTGTTTAGTGCTTGGCATGTAAATAGAATTATGCTTTGTGTGATTTCGTGTTATCCAAATTTCATCGGTTCAGTTTCATTATAACGAACATCAATGTGACTTTTCAGCTTGTATGAAGTGTAAAGAGATGATTTTTGAAAGACGGAGATACTGAACAGGAAATGGTGACTGAAAGAAATCATGTGACATCAAGGACTGACATTTGGTGAGAAAGAATTGATAGATAGAATGGTGTCTGTAAAGTTAACAACAAGCGCGTTCCAGATGAGATTCTTCGCAGGACCTTCAAATAAATAGACGGCAAGGTGCATTGGAAACTAAATGTCGGTGTTACTTAGGCGCAGGGGACGTGCCCGAAAGGGGAATATTGCAACTGAGTTATTCAAGAGATGTTTCAACGTTAAAACCAGAAATTACAGATTGCTTGGGTTAACAATTCAGGATAGAATTGTTAGTCATGTGTAAAACAATAGGTGAATTAACCAGATTAAGCATGAATTATAAAAATGAAATCTGTGTCTTACAAAGTTATCGCAGTTGGTGGTAGAGATAACAGGAAGGCAAGATGAGTCTTGAAATGTTGGCAGTGAAGTGAGAAGAGCGACAGCGAGGACCAGAGTCCCAACAGGAAGGGAAGAATTGAGTTTAAAAACTTACCTCAGGAGTTGAGGATTCATTTTCTCGTCGGGGATCCCATTTGGAGGAGCGACAGCAAGTACCAGTGACCCGACGGGAAGGTAGGAGAAACTTCTGAAAGCTCATCTCATGTATAGGCATAGCACATGCTCAGCAGGATTGGACACGGGAATGCGAGGAAAGTGAGTCTTTATATTTGGGCGGTTGTTGTACCCAGAACAGTACTCGGGTAGTTTCTCCCACACATCTTCCTCCGCTTACCAAATAAAATGTTTCTCTGCCGGATTGATAAGGTGATAAGTCTTTTTTAACGCTCTTTTAATTTTCAGTCGGCTTTTGGGAATTTAAAATACAGGTAATGGAGGTAAAATAATTGAATGTTCCTCCTGCAGAATTCCCGACATAAATGTCACCACTAGTGTCCCTGCTGATTGTATCTGCGGTCAGTACACCCAACTCTACCTCATCGAAAACCGCGTTCGGAAATTGGAGCTGTCGCTGGATGAAATTGGGATCAGTCAGTAGGCAGCAGTGACCCGACGGGAAGGTAGGAGAAACTTCTGAAAGCTCATCTCATGTATAGGCATAGCACATGCTCAGCAGGATTGGACACGGGAATGCGAGGAAATGAGTCTTTATATTTGGGCGGTTTTTGTACCCAGAACAGTACTCGGGTAGTATCTCCCACACATCTTCCTCCGCTTACCAAATAAAATGTTTCTCTGCCGGATTGATAAGGTTGATAAGTCCTTTTTAACGCTCTTGTAATTTTCAGTCGGCTTTTGGGAATTTAAAATACAGGTAATGGAGGTAAAAGAATTGAATGTTCCTCCTGCAGAATTCCCGACATAAATGTCACCACTAGTGTCCCTGCTGATTGTATCTGCGGTCAGTACACCCAACTCTACCTCATCGAAAACCGCGTTCGGAAATTGGAGCTGTCGCTGGATGAAATTGGGATCAGTCAGTAGGCAGAGGCGATTAGTGAGAGGAGTTACAGGGTGGAACTCAAACCTCAGGTACAAGAAGAAAGTAGCTGTGTCACCGCCAAGGGACGAAAAGAGAACTGGCACGCAGTGCAAGGAGCCCCTGGGGTCTTTCCACTCAGCAGCATGCATCCCATTCTGGATACTGTTTCAGGGGATAATTAACTGGTGTCAGCAATGGGGCACAAGTCTCTAGCACAGAGTCTGTCCCTGTTGCTGAGAAGGGGCGTTTGGTGTGTTGACTCCCAGGTGCCAGGTTTCATCATGTTTCTGATCGTGTTTCCGGGATACTTTCAGGACAAGGCGAGCAGCCCCAAGTCGTGATGCACAAAGATACCAAGGACAAAGTTTGGAGGAGAGAAGGGGATTTAAAGCAGAAATTCTGGGAGCTAGAGTGGAAGCCTTGAACTAGGACAAGGAGAGTTGGTACCACTGGTGTGTTGCCCATGCTACGTACGAATGAGACGAGAAAATGGAGACAGAATAGTTAAACATGTGGGTGCTCGGATGGAACAGGAGAGAGGGTTTTGTCGTCCTGGAAAATTGTTTCTAGGGGAGTTGGGATCTCTGTAAACAGGTTTGTCTTCACCTGAACCAGAGGGGCACTAATTTCCTCGGTGGAGGGTGGGTGCTCGGATGGAACAGGAGAGAGGGTTTTGTCGTCCTGGAAAATTGCGGCTGTTTCTAGGGGAGTTGGGATCTCTGTAAACAGGTTTGTCTTCACCTGAACCAGAGGGGCAATAATTTCCTCGGTGGAGGACGTGAATTTGCGAATGCTCTTTGGTTGGGTTTAAACTAATTCAGCAGGGGGATGGGAAGCTTAATTGCAGTTCGACTACAGAGGAGGTTGGCAGCAGGTTGGTCTGAAATAAGGTTTCAGGACCACAAGAGGCCACCGGAAAGCAAAACGTTCGTTTGACTTTCCATCTCGTGCAATATTACTTGAACACTAGCAAACTACTCGCCCAACATTTTGTAACCTCTATTCTTCAGGTACAATCCGCCTTCCTCGTTCTAGTTACACCTTCCCCAGATGATATCCCAATGATCCACATATCTGTATCCCTGCCTCCTGCACGAGCTCTGCAGCCTCTGTTAAGCTGCACTCGCTGTTTGTTCCTTGTCTCACTCACCCATGGCACCAATAGGAATCCTCAGATTACTAGTTTACTGCTCCTGCCGTTTGGCCTCGAACTTAATTCCCTATCTTCACTTTTCATCTCTTCATCCATTTTCGACCATACTACATTGGTACTGATGTTTACCAGAATATCTGGTCGGTCTCACCTCTTCATAAGAATCGTGTAGACCGATCACAATACATCTCTGGTCCTGGCACCGTCGGCGGGGGGTGGGGGCGGTAATATCCGATCTGGGAGTTTCGTTCAACACCACAGAATCTCATGTCTGTTCGGCTAACCCTTGAGTTCCTCTCACTGTCGCTCTTTTATTCTCTGCTCTTCCGTTCTGAGCAGCAGAGACAGGCTCAATGCCAGAGACTTTGTCGCTTTGACTTCCCCTGATCCGCACGCCCAACCACCAACAGTATTCAAAGCGGTATAACCATCACTGAAGAGAACGGACACAGGAGATCCCTGCACTCACTGAATATTAGTTTTCTCTCTCCTGATGTTCAACTATCTAAAATAATTCTGCAACGTAGGTATGACTACGTCCCCATCACTTCCTGTTTTCTTTTATTTCTCTGGGGTTGTAGATGGTGTATAAGTCGAAGTGTTTGTTCATAGAGTTGCGGTTGGAATGCCATGCTTCTCGG
>NC_057717.1:45608205-45612446 GCF_004010195.1 Chiloscyllium plagiosum | reverse complement strand
ACATCAAACCGTGAAGGATCTTCGTTTTAACCAGTTGATCTATGGGCGCAATCCAAAATTACATTCCATGTTTTAAGATCCATAACATTGTACCTTTTATAGTAACCTCCCCAGGTGCACAAACCGAGCCCATGCTGCTGGATTTGCTGTTTATTCCAAACCAGCTATGAAGGAAGCTGAGTTAAACTGAGTTAGAGAAGCGTCGGATTTCGTTCTTTTGTTTTTCTGCTCACTACAGTGACCGACATACAATCAGAAAGGCATCTTGCAAGGTCTGAAGTCTCCGAGAATGTTTAGCAAAATGTACACTTTTGCATCCAGGGTAAAATATAACCTTTGACACCAATGATGTGTTCAATGTAACAGACAAGGTTAGAAAAAATGCAAAACTCAGATAAAAGTATAGAAGTTGGCGAGGATGTGATTCTCCACCATAACAGTCAAAATATTTGAATCCTTTCCTCCAGCATAATTGGGATTGATTGAACATTTCCACAAGTGTGTAGTGAGCAGAGGTGAAGACACACCTTATACCTTACAAACTCATGTACATGAAAATTATTATGTACATGACAGACAATGGGCAAGGTTATATTTCATAAAGTAATACCAATGGAAATAATTTTATTCAATGGACAAAAGCATAAATTCTGTTATCGGATATTGTACACCCCAGACGTCTTAATGGAATGGAGGGAATAGTCAGGTAAAGCGAGTACTGGAAAATCAAGGCCTCAATTCTTAGAATCCCTTCGGTGTGGAAACAGGCGCGTCAGCCCAACAAGTCCACACTGACCATCCAAAGACTAACCCATACAGACCATTACCCCTACCCTATTTCTCTACATTTACAACTGACTAATGCACTTAAACTTCACACCCTTGAACATTGTTGGCAATTTCGCATGACCAATTCACCTTACCTGCGCATCTTTGGATTTTGGAATGAAACCCACGTAGACTCGAGGAGAATGTGCAACATGCACGCAGACCATCGCGCAAGGCTGCAATCGAATTCGGTTTTCTTGTGTTATGAGATGACCTTGTTAACCACCGTGGCACGCCAATGACATATCAAAGAAAATTAGAGGAATTGGAATGCGGGGTTTGCAAGAAACCCAAGAGAATTTTGCACTGATGATCCAGTGTTAGACATGTGCACCTCCTTTACATGTGGATTAGTGTGGCTTGAGAGGACACAAGATCATAGTTAAAACTATAAGACATGACATGTCATTCACACAGAAACTGACTTTAAGACAGTAATCGTGACAGTAGTGATGTGAAGAATACCAAAATGATACTGGCTTTGCAGAACTGTATTTGCTCAAAGTGCAGGGCAGCACCTATGTTGTTGTTAGCTCTGAATGTTTCAGTAACAGCCCGGATACCTCAGTCAAGTTGTAGGGTGGAGCACGTTTGAGATCGAGGACAACCGTTTAAGTTAGAAAAAAAAAATAGGACTCTAAGCATCAACCAGTGTCAGGGTCAACTTGATTTGTGTGAACAGTGGTGATATCCGATCACTGGTCGTGCAGAAATCGCCTCTATAATACGGCTTCCTGTTTAAAATTTCTATTGGATCATTTATTTAATTATTATCTGATAACAATCTTATTGTTCTTTAATCTAATGCGTTTGATGCAAACATTAAAGGGCCTGATGGATATCATTTATTTAGTGACGGAAACTCATTTTCTTATTGGTTTAAGCTGTTTGAGTCCATGGAGATTTGAAACGTGAACAAAACCAATTATTGTCAAATGCCTCCGCAGGGTAACAGTCTAGTCTTTCAGCCACTGCACAACTCATCCACAAAAAAGTGAAAATGGGATAAACGAACTATTTTTCATGTGAATAATTGAAGCTGTTACTTTTTGTCGGTAACATTATGCCCCAATTCAAATTTGGAAGTCAATCAGAAGTCATTTATTACAGAAAAAGGCCTTGACAGTCAAATGTACTTTCTTGCAGATTACAGGCAGCGAGCTAAGTTTTATGCAGAACCACAAGATAGTCACATGGCACACCCTACGGGACACAGAGCTCTGAACTTTTGCGGTTTTTTTTAAAAGCTGACAGCTGAAGTCATGGCTGTCTGAGCTCTGCTGCATAACCAGAGACCATGACCACAGAGGTTCTTCAGCATATCGGTTTGCAGCAAATCGAGCAGGACATCATGTCATAGTGTTGAAAGCAAGATACAGTGAAAATTTAATTTGAAACCTTCATGTTTCGTTTTCAATTCTCATCTTATGGTCAGAGGCATGAGTGAGCATGGCGCCGGACCACTGACAACCAAATATCGTGCGTTTCTATGCCTACCAGTTACACCCAGCATAATTCTCGCAGACAAAATTTGCAACATGAATTGAGAAGGGATATAACTAAAGAACAAACAATGACAAAGGCAATGAGAAGAATCAATATATATGGGTTGTAAGAGCCCTAACAGACGCTAAGAAGCCATCCAACGTAACCATTTGCGTCATAGTCATGGAAATGCCTCTATTACTCATTACTTTGTCTACTTCTCGTCATATGTGGTCTGCCAATTTAAACATACTGTCTGAGGTGTCCGGGCTGTTAGTGAAACATTCAGAGCTAATAACAACATGGGTGCTGCCCTGCGCTTCCAGCAAATAGTCAAGGGCCATGCATTTCGGCAAAGGCAGTATCATTTTTGTTTTCTCCACATCACTACTGTCACGATTACTGTCTGAAAGTCAGTTTCTGTGTGAATTATGTGCCATGTCTTATCGTTTTAACTATGGTCTTGTGTCCTCTCGAGACACATTAATCCATTTGTAAAGTAGATGCTGGTTCGTCAGTGCAAAATTCTATTGATCGCAGCATTCTGTCATGTTCGTTACTTCTGAGGTAATGATCACTTTTGCACACTTACATGGGGATTCCAAGACTGTCTCGCGTTTTTGACTTCCGTATGATCTTAGCAAAAGATCTATGAAATTTTACTTGTCTCCCCATGTATATGCCCAATGCCTCGGATAGTGGCTTGATCACCAAGTTCTCCAAAGAAAGACAAGGCACAATCATCACCAAAAGAATCTGTGAGTTTCATAATTTAACTTGACCTGCTTTTTTACTGAAATGCATGATAATTTCCAGTGCCAATTCATTCCATTTCCAGTTATTGTTCGTGCTGTCTCGTAATCCCCTTTCAGATTTTGATTATCAAAATGGATAACCTCGCATTTCTCTGTATTAAACATCTTCCACCTTGCATTCAGCCATGCTCTCCAAACAATTGCACACCACAATCTCCACAGTTTATGCTCCCTCAGCAGTAATCTGTCATCTTGGGAGATTTACGTATCTCTCAGGTTAACAACATTGAGTTTGGAGTTCGCTGAGCTGCTACGGTATTCAGGGATTCGATGGGATGGTCTGGTGTAGTTGCGACTTTGTCCTGCAGCTGTCTCAAAGTTAAAGTGATGGTTGACTTGTGAGAGGAAGATTGTGACTATATACCATGAAGCAGGCACATGAGTGTCATTTAAGATGTACTTCGACTGTAACAGGAATGGGCAGGGAGCAGAGGAATAGAGACTCTGAGAAAGTAGGCGGCAGGTTCCGATGTAGGATCTGTATTGGCGGAGTCGTGGAGGGCCAAAGGAGCTGTTCCTCTACTGTAATTTTCTTTGTTCTTTGTTCTTTGTCTCCCTCTGTCTTTGTCTCTTATCCCCTTCCACCTCTCTTTAACTCTGTCTCTCACTCGATATCGCTCTTTCTTGATTACGTTGTGTCTCTCTTTCTCTCTCTCTCTCTTCTGCCTTTTTTCTCTCATTAATCTTCTCTCACACTCTTCCTCTCTAACTCCCTGTCTGTTTGTCCCTTCCCTGCCTCTCTCTGTGTCTCTCTATCTCGTCGTCTGTCTCACTCTGTCTTTACCTCTCTCCCACAATCTATTATGCTCTACGTCTGCCGTTCTCTTGCCTGTTCTCTCATTTTCTCTTCTTCCATTTTTGTCTCTCGCTCACTCATTGCTTCTAATTCTCTCTGTGTCCCTGTCTGCATATTTCTTTTTCTCTTCTGTATGTCTCTTTTTCTCTGTCTCCCTACTTGCCTCTCTATCTGTCGCACTCCCTCTCTATGTATCTTTCTTTGCCTCTCTACCTGTCTCGCGTTGTATTGTTCTGTCGTTGTGTCTCACTCTTTGTCTCTCTTTTTGCCTCTGTGGGCGTCTCTCTATCTCATTGTCTCTTCCCTCCCACCAACTC
>NC_057717.1:45601299-45607930 GCF_004010195.1 Chiloscyllium plagiosum | reverse complement strand
TTCAAAGTTTGTGTGAAGATTTGTAGCTCGGGTGCTCGTTGTTGTGGTTCTGTTCGCCGAGCTGGAAGTTTTTGTTGCAAACGTTTCGTCCCCTGGCTAGGCGACATCATCAGTGCTTGGGAGCCTCCTGCGAAGCACTTCTTTGATGTTTCCTCCGGTGTTTATAGTGGTCTGTCCCTGCCGCTTCCGGTTGTCAGTTTCAGCTGTCCGCTGTCGTGGTTGGTATATTGGGTCCAGGTCGATGTGTTTGTTGATGGAGTTTGTGGATGAATGCCATGCCTCTAGGAATACCTTTGGCTCTCTCTCGTTCTATCTCTCACAGTCTATCTGTTCCTCTTTCACTTTATCTCGCTTTCTCTTTCTCTCTCTCTATCTCTCTTGTTTGCTCTTTCCCTGTACTTTTCCATATTTCTATTTATCTCTATTTTATTCTTTGTCTTTCTCTTGTCTATCCCTCACTTTTCTTTATGTCAATTTTTTTTTTATTCTTTGTTTTGCTCGGTCTTACCCTTTGAATCAATCTCTCTCTCTTTCTCTCTGTTTCTCTTTCTTTCTCATTCTCTCTCTCACTTTATGTGTCTCTATCACTCAGTCTTTAAGTCTCTCGGCTGATATGTCCATTCTGTTCTTGAAGCACTGAAGATCTTGTGTCCCTTGGACAGGGAGCCTTCCAGAATTACGAGGAGAAGGGAAATCAACCTGCTTTTGTCGTAATTGAGATACCCATCATTATTCGAGAAAGGGGATTGTCGGCATCTGCAATTTACCAATAACAGAAATTGAGCGACCTGGCTTAATTTAATGTGATCGTTTTCTTAAAATTGCATTACCTTTTCAAAAGAAGCCGACACTTTGCCAGTTTTTTTTTTAACTCTCTGGGGTTTGTGCTCAATCCAAGAATTTTCCGACATTCTCTGGGAGAGTTTGCCAGAAGAGAAAGAGAGAGACAGGAAAGCGTACATGTTGAGAGAAAAAGAGTGAGAACAGAGACCACACAAACCGGGAGCTAGCAGTGCAGAAAACAAGAGAGAGAAATTCCAATCCACTCTGGCAAGATGTGATCCTCAGCGCAATCTGCATTTCCTGGATCAGATAAGCAGGGATAAGGAATCCATGGGGAACACGTGCCATGCACTGGGCTGTTCGTTCGAGATTCAGCATATGAAAACAACGTGTGTTGTTTATGAGTTAACATCGTAGCTGATAGCTTTGCATTGGGTATGTGGGAGTCGAAGTGACATCGAGGATGTTCAAAATCTTCCTCGATTCAGAAGTTCAATCGTTTGGTTGTGATATATTTATTAATCAAATTTATGCACGAATGGCTGAATCTTTGGAGAGGAGCATTTGAGATTTATATTGAAAGTGCAATGGCCAATAGATCATAAGATCATATTACAATTAATTCATGTCGGTTCCAATCCGTTCATTTTCTGATCTATTCGTATTCATTGCAAAAAGCTCTTATTATGACCTACTACATTTTAAGCAAACTTTGCCACAAGCTAACAACGCATACTGTGTATCCCACACAATGCACCAATGATCCCCGCACGATCTCAAACAGACCCTGTCTCCCAAATTAATGATCCTCACTCTCTCACACATCGAACGTGACCTCAACAGAATTATTTACACCCCATTGCACATTCATGCTCCTTTCACAATACACTAATCCAGCGCCGTCTTGCACTCACCTTGTCACGAATACAGTAAGTTAAACACTCCATCTCACACACAAATCGTACCCAATATTCAAAGCAACAACCCTGTTCCCAATACAATAACTTGCATCCCATCGCACACACATACTAATCCACGATAAAACGATGCACACCTCATCGCAAATACACCTAATCCCCAACCTAATAATGCACAAACTAGTTCACTGAACACCATGCCACAAACACTGAAACTCCATCCGAGGCATATCATGCCTGCAAAACAACAGACAGCACTCCATCCCGGATACAACTGCCCTTAGCACAAAAGGCAAAATCCTATCTCATACATAACTTGTCGCCTATACAGAAACTGCACCCCATCTCGTATGCATCCTGTCACCATACAGTAACCTCCTCTCCATCTTGCACAATCCCTGTCCGATACAAAGGAACATACAGCACAAGTCATGCACACGCTTTTCCTCCACAGGAACCTGCACTCTATATCACACCTACCCTGTCCACAATTCAATAACCCACACCCGATCTTACATACACCGTCTCCTGTATGAAACAACCCCCATATGATAACATGCATTCTGTCTATAATGAAATTACCCACATACCAGCTCACATGTACACAATCTCCAATACAAAATCTCGCAAAAATTCACAAGATAAACTTGACACAATACAATTAAACAGTAAATAACTCACATTCATCCTGTTCAAACACAATAACTGACACGCCCCTTTCAGCAAACAACTCCATCCTGGATATTGCCCTTTTGCTTCCAGTTTGGGACTGTCATCTGTAATAATTCTCCTCCATTCACGAATTTATGCTGTCCGTAGTTTTTCTGGGAGGAAGCGAAAGTATACATTCTGAAAAATGCGGCTTCGATGTGCTTTAGGATCAATTTCATTACAGCTAACAATTACTGCCTCAGCCAAACGGCTTTGAAGGTAATAAGAAAAAGAACATTTTTGCAATGACAGGGGTGTGACCATTTCTCTGAGTGATGTGCTTCTCTGGTTTGATCTGATTTTGGCATTCTGTTAGTTCACTGAGTGAAGTCAGTTAGTTTAAGACTGCTGGATCAATAAATAGCTACATGGAAGACGATGTTCCATGTTGCGAGCTGTATCTGTCTCCTTTGCGACTCTGTGATTTTTTTTCTCTTTGTCCTTTTGTGCCAAATGGTGAATGCGGGGATTGATGCAAGTTTTTAGAACAGCATCATTATTTTGGGATAATTTGGTTGCGTTTTTGGATCGGTTACGTTATTCGGAATTCTGTTCTCTTTTGATCGCGTTTCAGTCCGTAATCTTGTGAATAAATTCTGCTTTCCTTAAACTGAGTGCTTTCACCAGATGCATTCCCACTTGGAATATCCGCACTGCATCTGCTTAAAACAACTAGCAAAATTAAGGTTTGGGTAACTTTCTAGAAATATTTGGAGGGAGTCTGGTCTGGTCCATACCGAGTGTATTAATAAAAGCTTTCACTTTTATGATATGTTAGTGACTATCACCGCCTGACATCCAGCCAGATCTCCCCGTGGGCCAAGTATAGGTGCTCCCAGAAAGATTCCTCCTCGGTTCAACAGTTTGTACTTATGCATTTAGCGCCCTCTGCTCATCTTTCTCCTCTGGAATTGCATCCTTTTTCTTTTTTCTTTCCAAGACTATTATTCTGAATTACATTTCTCAGCACAGATATCAGTTCATACATTTCTGACTGAAATGTCATTGGCCCTCGTCTGTTCATTCGACCAATTTCTTTGTGCCCGTTTGCCATTTATTTCTATTTTGCTCACAGTTCACAACAAATTCTATTCTCTAATCGTCACCAAATTCCTGTCACTGACTGAGTTTAAATTCCGCTCACTGACTGTAGTTCAACCTCTGTCACTGACTGAGATTCATATTCCACTGACTGAAAGGCGATCAATCACGATCACTCTTTCAAGTCGAATTCCGACGCTTATTAACATTCAATCGCTGTCTGTGTTTGAGTTTCAAACCCCGTCATTGACTGACCTTGAATCCCTGTCACTGACTGAGACTCATACCCTGGCACTGACTGAGATTAAACCCTGCACATCAAAAACGGTAATAATGCTATGCTTTCGAGAAAACCTGTATTCTGATCACTAAATATTGGGAAAATAATTAAAACATTGCCCTGTTCTGAAAATAATATTTAACGATTTTGTAGTTCGTGTCATTCGGGGGAATTTCTATCCGTGTTACTGTTGTGCACGTCATTACATTGGATCCATTCTTCAAGACAAGTCTGTCAATCCTGATCTGAAATTCGTTTTCACCACTTCAGCGTTATTACGCTGCAAATCTACAAACAAAAATTGCATGACATAAAATCTTTGGAAAGTTACGAAAAAGTAACATACACAAACTTAATATTTCCCCATCTTCCTTAAATGACAGACATTTTATCAATTTCACTTCAAAAGCTTCATCACCACTAAGGTTGAAACAAACGACCTGTGGTTTTTGCAAACAACATAGCATCGTTCTTTTTAAACAATCATATCGTTTTCAATTCTCCCATCATCTGACGGAAGTGGAGAGTGTGTTGTTGGAAAAGTATAGCAGGTCAGACTGCATTTGAGAAGCAGGAGAATCGATATTTCGCGAATAAGCTCTTCATTAGGAATGTGGTGTGTGGGCCGGGGCTGAGAGATAAATGGAAGGGAAGTGGGGTTTGTGGGGGGAAGTTAGCTGAGAAAGCAACAGGCGAATACGGTGAATCAGGTGATCAGTATGAGGGCGGAGTGATGGACAGGTGCAGATTCCGGTGCCGAATTGTTGGGTAAGGGAAAATATAGTTTTCTCAGGGCGCAAATGTTTATCATGGGGGGCATAATTTTAAAATCCAAGAAGGAAGGTTTAGGAGAGATGTCAGAAGTAATGTGTTTGCACAGAGTGGTCGGTGTGTTGAATGCAGTGCAAGTCGTGGTAGGTAGCATTAGCGACATCTCGCATTTCTCGTGTATGCACAATGAATGACAGTAAAATGTAGGATATGTGGTTTAGTTTGAGATTTGGGTAGAATAAAAGGTAGGCACAACGTCGAAGGGCGAAGGCCCTGTACTGTTCTGTACTTTTCTATGCTGTTCGGCAAATTATATTTCAATAAATAGAAATCTGCAAAAATAGTGAAAAATTGTGACTGCCTTGGTCGGACATGAAATACCAGTGGCATTGAATATTTGTTCACTGAAACGCAATAATTTGTTGAAACTGTGCATACTGACAATGTAAAAAAAAACACAGGTGATCCAGTGAGATACAATTGATGAGAAAAGGCAAGACACTGCCAAAAGATGAAAAGCCTTTTCGTTACTTTCCGACGTAATCTTTAGATGTAAGGGTCACATTAAAAGATGGAGAAACAGAAAGTGAGGACTGCAGTTGCTGGAGATCGGAACCGAGAGCGTATTGCAGGAAAAACACAGCAGGTCAGGCGGCATCCGCGGAGTAGAAGAATCTGCCTTTCGGACGTAAGCAATTCATCAGGAATGAGGCTTGTGGGCCACCCTTGATAAATGCATGGGAGTGGAGTGAGGGTGGTTTGAGGGTGAAGATGTCTGAGAAAGGGATAGTTGGATCAAGGTGAGGAAGGTGATTGGTCAAAGCGGGAAGTGATGGTCCAATCGAGAGGCTGTGCTCAGTTGGAGGCTTGGGACTGGAATAAGTGAGAAAATCCCAGAGGGCCTCCGTCTTCCATGATCGCAACTTCCCTTCCCATGTGTCTGACGATACCCTCCAGCACATATCGTCCACTTGCTACTTCACCGACTTTGAAACCCACCCCTCGCAACACAGAAAGGACACAACTCCCTGGTCCTCATCTTCCATACCAAAATCTCTACATACATCGCATCATTCTCCGCCACTTCTGCCAACTCCAAACGGACCCCACCGCCAAAGATATATTTCCTTCCCCATTCGTATCAGCATTCCAGAAAGACAATTCTCCATGCAATTCCCTCGTCAGGTCCACACCCCACTCCTGGCACCTTTACCTGCTACTGCAGGAAATGAAAAATCTGTGCCCACAGTACTTCCCAGACCTGCGCCCAAGGCCCCAAGGGATTTTGCCACATGCATCAGTAATTTACCATACCTCCATCAATGTCATCAACTGCATCCGTTGCACCTGGCGTTGGCTCCTCTCCATCGGAGAGACAGGATGCCTTCTGCACATCGTTTGTGAGAAGATCGCTGGGACAGTCACACCCACCAACTCCAACGCCTCATGTCTGAACACTTCAATTCTCCCTCCCACTCCGTCAAGGACATGCAGGTACTGGGCCTCCTTCATTGCCACACCGCAGCCACCCGACGATTGGAGGAAGAATGCCTCATATTCCGGCTTGGGACCCTGCAACCACACAGATAAATGGCTGATCTCTGGCAGGAAAAAAAACACCGGTTCATCAACGCCACACTCTCAGGAATCCGATTCACGAGAGAAGAAGAAAAGGATAGCCAACTCCCATTCCTAGACGTGATGGTACAGAGAACACCAGAAGGAGAATTCACTACAAGATTATACAGGAAAGCAACACACACAGACCAAGTCCTAAACTATGAAAGTAACCACCCCAACACACACAAACGAAGCTGCATCAGGACACTATTCAAAAGGGCCACAACACACTGCAGTACACCAGGACTGCAAAAAGAAGAAGAGGAACACCTATACAAGGTATTCGCCAAAAACGGATAACCGCGCAGCTTCATCAGCAGATGCCTAAGAGAAAGACCACGGAACGAAGACATACCACAACCAAAATGACGAGCCACACTCCCACACATCAGGAGCATCTCAGAACTGACTGCCAGACTACTGCGACCCCTAGGACTCATAACGGCACACAAACCAACAGCCACGCTCACACCACAACTCACCAGAACGTAGGACCCGATACCCAACA
>NC_057717.1:45598632-45601271 GCF_004010195.1 Chiloscyllium plagiosum | reverse complement strand
ATACCATGCAAGGACTGCACTAAACACTATATAGGACAAACAGGAAGACAGCTAACAATCCGCATACATGACATCAACTAGCCACGAAACAACATGACCAGCTATCCTTAGTAGCCACACACGCAGACAACAAGCAACATTAATTCGACTGGGACAACACTACTGTCAGAGGGCAAGCCAAACAGAGAACAGCCAGGGAAATCCTAGAGACATGGCATTCATCCACAAACTCCATCAACAAACACATCGACCTGGACCCAATATACCAACCACCACAGCGGACAGCTGAAACTGACAACCGGAAGCGGCAGGGACAGACCACTATAAACACCGGAGAAAACATCAAAGAAGCGCTTCGCAGGAGGCTCCTAAGCACTGATGATGTCGCCTAGCCAGGGGACGAAAACGTTTGCATCATTCTACTCTCTTTAAATGCAGGGCAGGTCGCGGAAGGCTGGAGGATAGTTAGTGTTATTTCTATGGTTGAGGAAGATCGAGATATATTATTTTCAAAAATTATGGTTGGCCGAGACTCACGTCAAGGTCGCAAAATAATTGCTTAAGTTTCTTACGGGCAGCATTTATCTGATTTTGGAAATGCAGGAGAGTGAGCATGGCTTTATGCTTAGGTAGTCTTGTCTCACAAATCTGATTTAATTTTTTATGGATGTGATGTCTGGACGTACGACAGAGGATGGTGTCTGCATGGACTTCACTGAATTGTTTTCCAAGTTCCTTCCTCGTGGAATTGGTCAAAGTATTACCCCAGGTGGACCAGAAAGTAAGTCGGTCTTTTAAAAGCCAGATTTAATGGTGGATGGTGATTTATAGACTGGAATTCTGTGAGCACAGGGCTTGCAAATCCACCAATGGAGTAACCTCGATTGTTTATATTTGATTTGATTTATTTGAGTTATTATCAACACCTTAAAAAGATACGCTGAAGCATATAATTTTACATGTTTTCCAGGCAAAGCTAAATTGAACTCAGTGATGGTAATGGAACAAACTGCAGAATATGTCATGTCCAAACGAAAAAAAAAGTGTAGAGAAAGATCTATTCTAAAACTCTATGAGGTTCATTCATTATTTTTATAACATAAAACTCTATGAGGTTCATTCATTATTTTTATAACAATGCAGCAGATGCTGCTATTGCACCGTTTGGTACACAGTTTCAAAGTTTAAATTGAACTCAGTGATGGTAATGGAACAAACTGCAGAATATGTCATGTCCAAACGAAAAAAAAGTGTAGAGAAAGATCTATTCTAAAACTCTATGAGGTGCATTCATTATTTTTATAACAATGCAGCAGATGCTGCTCTTGCACCGTTTGGTACACAGTTTCAAAGTTTTTTCTCTTCTGGGATCACTCTTCATTTGGGTCCTTTGCCACAAGTGCACGAGAAGACACAGACGACTCCGAATACGGCTTTAACGTGGCTCGCTGAGTATTTAGCTCAGATCGGAAGAGAGGTCAATGATCCGATATATTTCACAGCAGGAACAACACTTCTATTCATTTCGAATCACAATGGTTGTATGCAACAGTGCCATTATTCTTTCCCCTTAATCTGTGCATCAAATCCAGCAAACCACCTGATCAACGAAGGACAGCCCAGTCGGAAGCCCTACGTCCCCATGTTTACAAGAACCCGTAATCATCAACTATTGGGTTCTTGCAATATATCCTATTATTCATAATCCAAAGTTAACGATTATAATCTATTACAGACATTTACCATACTTCCTTATTCGTAAGCACTTGCTGAATTGTGTTACTCGTAGTATTCATTGCTTGAGCTACCAAATTCTACTCTTATATTTCCCACTGTCCTCACCACAGGAGATAAAAAGGGAGGTTAGTTATTACAAGTTTCTGTAAAGTTCCGATCATCAGCTCTAAAATAATGCTAATTAAACGCTAAAGACTTTATGTGTACTGCTATTGTTTTCATTTAATACAATGAATTGTGGGTAGTTTCTGTTCCAGCTTACGTTGGAGGGTCAGTTAGTCAATGCCCTGCTGTCATTCAGCTGCATATTGTTCCATATTGACTTCTGATATGGAAGTTACTGCCCTTATTCTCATTATCCTTCCTGCCTAATCGGACATTTTATTTTAATTATTACTAAAATTTATTCGCTGGCACAGCTCAATGAACTTGATTGATCTTCTAGGGTCTGCCAAGACATAATCCCAAAATTATCATTTGTCCCTGTAATTGTGCTATCCTATTATTTTTAATGTTACTGCAAAATTAAGACTGTCTGTTCTCACCTATCTCTTATAAATCTGTGTCCTACACGCATCTGCAGGTATTGTTGTTTGCAAGAAATCCCTGTTAATGAGATCGTAAGATACTTTGTTCAAAGTAGACACTGCTACCTTTACATTACTCTGTGTCAAACCAACCATTGTGCAAACAAATGGCCTCAGCTAGTTGAGCATCAGGTATTTAATTCTGTTACTGCAGCCATACTTAGGTCAATGGGCGACCAGAATGTGCCACATCTGACCAGGAACTGCCCCAACAGCATGCAACTGAAGATCGGGGATCTCTGTGCAGCTTGATTCCGGGTTCTGTGGACAATAACTCTTCACTAGTAGTTTTATATCCGGGTATTCTTCTGGAAT
>NC_057717.1:45596000-45597339 GCF_004010195.1 Chiloscyllium plagiosum | reverse complement strand
ATGGTGTTCTCATGATTATCTGTGAAAGATTTATGAAAAAAACAAGAAAAAATACACATTATTCTATGTGTCAGCTAACCAAACAAATTGAGAGCAGAAATGCAGTTTGTGGAAACTGCTATCTGTCTAAAGTACATGAAGAAGAGCAGACAGGGTGTTTCCTTGAGACAAAGGGAACGTGATTGCCGGATTTAAATTTAAGAGCGAGATGGATCGCATGGAAAGGAACATAATTTTCCCGAGATGGACAGATGAATTACCATGGACATGGATTTACAGTAACGGGAGAGAAGTTTCAGTAGACTTCTAAGGTTTTTTTACGCAAATGTTGATGTAAATGTCCAACTCGATGGCTGTAAGCGGCCAGAACTCTCTTAGTATTTCAGAAACATTTAGAACAGTACTTGCAATGCACAGACATTGGTCGAGGGCTCAAAAGCAGAATTCGTAAAGTTAGTTATAATCGGTCGGCTCTGCTTTGTTGTTTGTATTCTGTCATTCTCTATAACTCTATAACAAAGAACAAAGAACAATGCAGCATGGAAACAGGCCCTTTCGACTTATAGACATGTGTCGCCACTTTTTGGTCTTTCACAATAAAATTGTCCTCGCTTGCAGGAAACGTAAACCACGCTTTCTGTTCTGAAAATATCTTCGTCAATGTGCTTCTGGAATAGTGGCATTGCATCTGCTTCCACACGAACCTCCTCCGACAACGCATTCCAGGCACTCATCGCCCTTTCAACACAAAAAAACTTCTCACACATCTCTCCTAAATGTGAGCCGTGGCACCTTGAGCCAGTGCTTTTTCTTTCGTAACTGACTCCTTATGCTGGACACAAGCACAATGGTTTCCACGATATCAATGTCAGTCACAAATTTATAAACACCTTGTAGGTCACTCTTCAACTTCCCGTGCTCCAGTGAAAGCAAGCCCTCTCTGTCCAAACTTTCTTCACGGTTCAAACCACCAAAACAGGAAATGTCCCAGTAAGTGGGACAGCACGATGGCGTAGTGGTGAGGCGGTGCAGTGGCTCAGTGGTTAGCACTGCTGCTTCGCAGCGCCAGGGTTCTGGCTTCAATTGCAGCCTCAGGCATCTGTCTGCGTGGTTTCGCTCCAGGTGCTCCAATTTCCTTCCACAGTTCAAGGATGTGCAGTTTAGCCGAATTGTCCAAACTATTTGCCCATTGTACGCAAGGATGTGTATGTTAGGTGCGTAAAAGTTTGTAAAATGTATGCTGAAAGGCAAAAGGTCTGGGTGGGATACTCTTCGGAGGTGCAATGTGGGCTTGTTCGGCCGAAAGGCCTGTTTCCACACTTTAGGGATTCTATTTTTT
>NC_057717.1:45593254-45595281 GCF_004010195.1 Chiloscyllium plagiosum | reverse complement strand
ATGTGATACATGTCAAATAAATACAAAAGAAAAGCCTCAATTATTGTCAAGTGCAGTTATATTTGAGGTCGGTGTTGCTCATCACTCGAACACTATTGTCTAAGAAAGTGATATGATGACCACAGCTAAACACTGCCCTTTACTTGTAGTCAACTGAATCAGTGCTGGGGCCAGAACGGTGAACAACGAAAAAGATGCTTCTTGTACGTATCTTACAACATCAGGAAACGTGTCAATATGCCTGTCCAGAAATCACCAAAAGAAATGTTGACTAGCACGTACGAACACTGAGAGGAAATTTTATCAGGAGCTTGGTGAACCCATGTTGTTTTTATCTGGCCCAGGGGACAGATATTGCATGGGCAGCATTGTCTCCACTCGTTCAGTACCTTCATTATGTTTTAACTTGTTATCGAATCATTGGCCCTCAAAACGTCTCTAGCGTAATCATGGAAAAAACATTTTGTGCTATGCACCCAAAATATTGTAGCGGTTTGCCATCACAAAACCAGTTTATCCCATGCAAAACAGACTTCCTTCTGTTCGGGTTAAAATGATTCTAAATAAGAAATACATATGAAGTGATGCAAAACATTGTTTTAATTTACTTTATTCTTCCCACGATCATGTTTGCTGCTCTTTTTGCTGGTCAACTTATCGTTCTTTCTTTGCCTCTTTCTGTCTTTTTTCCTTCCTCTCATTCTTCTTTCTTTCGTTCACCCCTTCACACTTAATTGTATCTCTCTATCTGTTTGCAGTTACTGCCAAGGTTTGACTTTATTTTGCCATTATTCCCTCTCTCAGTCTGTTTCAATCATGTGTGTTTTATTTCCCCTGTCATTATCCTGTTGCGAGCAACTCCTCCACATCACTGTTTAGGTCAAATTCCTGGTATGCTGTTGTGTGTCTGACCCAGGCAGAACTATCCGACAGAATAATGAGGTATTTCCCGCATGTCTCCGGTTATCGTTTGTAATTTATTTGCATCTGTGGCTGACCTTCTCTAACAAGTGTTGTGATGCTCTCTGAAGTTCTTTTAAACAAGAATAACGAATAAGCTCGCCTTGAATAGGAAAGAAACGAATATTGTCTTTCTGTGGAAAACAAGCACAACCGTGGTATTGTTGAAATTCCAAATATCGTCAGTTTAGATTTCTAAATACTATTACCTGTTAGATGCAGATGTCTTTCCTGAGTGCAACGCATGAGTTATGAAACTGAGCATCCTCACTCAAAGTATTTAAAGAATGTAGCCGAGACCCTAACATTTTTGTTTTCGTATTTCATAGGCAGATGTGGATGTTCCAGATCTGATACAGCAGTTTAAGCCACTCAGCCTTAAGCAAAAGAAAACTTATTTAAGCATGGCAGTTTAAACATTACAAATGAAAGCAGAACTTAGAATAACCTAATGGAAAACTTAACCAACCCAATACAGTAGCGATTGCTAATTAATTATTCGTATAGAATAAGATTCAATAATCGCACCCTGGCAAAAAAGGTTGTGACAAAGACAGATTCTTCCAGACAGGAGGCAACGACATCCACAGAGAAGATCTCAAAAGAAATTCAGATAACGTTTTACTGGAGTTCCCAACTCTCCTGGCTCGCACAACCTGTGACTGTTACGGGGAAAACCGAATAGAAAAGAAAATATATACTGGGGGAAATTAGTGTTCCCCTTCCATTATTAATGCAGACTCTTCGGCAATTCTCCCATTATGACCTTCTCATTTTTCAAAGGACAACATAACTTTTGAAAAGTAAAATAAATGACTGTTTCATTGTACATGCAAAAACAGAAATCTAACGAGTCTAAAATTTGTGTTAATCTTATAGATGTGAAGATAGTTTAGTATTTGTTGCACACTTACATATAGCAGTTGCTATCATTAGCCTTGACAGTATTACAGTTCCATAAAGAATCTGAATAATGCAGAGTGAGTTAACTAACTTGAGCTTTAGCTTCAACAGAGATCGGATTGAATACAATACCACAGTTAATTGAGACACAGCAGAGCAAAAAT
>NC_057717.1:45583238-45592754 GCF_004010195.1 Chiloscyllium plagiosum | reverse complement strand
TGTGGGGCATAATTTTAAAATCAAAGAAGGAAGAATTAGGGGAGATGTCAGAAGTAATGTGTTTGCACATGGAGTGATCGGTGTGTTGAATGCAGTGCAAGTCGTGTTGATAGCATTAGCGACATCTCGCATTTCTCGGGTATGCACAATGGATGACAGTAAAATGTAAGATATGTAGTTTAGTTTGAGCTTTGGGTAGAATAAAAGGTAGGCACAAAGTCTAAGGGCGAAGGCCCTGTACTGTTCTGTACTTTTCTATGCTCTTCAGCAAATTATATTTCAATAATTAGAAATCTGCAAAAATAGTGAAAAATTGTGTCTGCCTTGGTCGGACATGAAATACTAGTGGCATTGAATATGTGTTCATTGAAACGCAATCATTTGTTGAAACTGTGCATACTGACAATGTAAAAAAAAACACAGGTGACCCAGTGAGATACAATGGATGAGAAAAGGCAAGAGACTGCCAAAAGATGAAAAGCCTTTTCGTTCCTTTCCGACGTAATCTTTAGATGTAAGGGTCACATTAAAAGATGGAGAAACAGAAAGTGAGGACTACAGTTGCTGGAGATCGGAGCCGAGAGCGTATTGCAGGAAAAAACACAGCAGGTCAGGCGGCATCCACGGAGTAGAAGAATCTGCCTTTCGGACAGAAGCAATTCATCAGGAATGAGGCTTGTGGGCCACCCTTTATAAATGCATGGGAGTGGAGTGAGGGTGGTTTGAGGGTGAAGATGCCTGAGAAAGGGATAGGTGGATGAAGGTGAGGAAGGTGATTGATCAAAGCGTGAAGTGATGGTCCAATCGAGAGGCTGTGCCCAGTTTGAGGCTTGGGACTGGAATAAGTGAGAAAATCCCAGAGGGCCTCCATCTTCCATGATCACAACTTCTCTTCCCATGTGTCTGACGATACCCTCCAGCACATATCGTCCACTTGCCGCTTCACCGACTTTGAAACCCACCCCTCGCAACACAGAAAGGACACAACCCCCTGGTCCTCATTTTCCATACCAAAATCTCTGCATACATCGCATCATTCTCCGCCACTTCTGCCAACTCCAAACGGACCCCACCGCCAAAGATATATTTCCTTCCCCATTCATATCAGCATTCCGGAAAGACAATTCGCCATGCAATTCCCTTGTCAGGTCCACACCCGACTCCTGGCACCTTTACCTGCCACTGCAGGAAATGAAAAATCTGTGCCCACAGTACTTCCCAAACCTGCGCCCAAGGCCCCAAGGGATTTTGCCACATGCATCAGAAATTTACCATACCTCCATCAATGTCATCAACTGCATCCATTGCACCTGGCGTTGGCTCCTCTCCATCGGAGAGGCAGGATGCTTCTGCAAATCGTTTGTGAGAACATCTCTGGGACAGTCACACTCACCAACTCCAACGCCTCATGTCTGACCACTTCAATTCTCCCTCCCACTCCGTCAAAGACGTGCAGGTCCTAGGCCTCCTTCATTGCCACACCGCTGCCACCCGACGATTGGAGGAAGAATGCCTCATATTCCGGCTTGGGACCCTGCAACCACACGGATAAATGTGGGTTTCAACAGCATCCTCGTTTTCCCTTACCCAACAATTCGGCACCGGAATCTGCACCTGTCCATTACTCCGCCCTCATACTGATCACCTGATTCACCGTATTCGCCTGTTGCTTTCTCAGCTATCTTCCGCCCACAAACCCCACTTCCCTTCCATTTATCTCTCAGCCCCGGCCCAGACACCACATTCCTAATGAAGAGCTTATTCGCGAAATATCGATTCTCCTGCTTCTCAAATGCAGTCTGACCTGCTATACTTTTCCAACAACACACTCTCCACTTCCGTCAGATGATGGGAGAATTGAAAACGATATGATTGTTTAAAAAGAACGATGCTATGTTGTTTGCAAAAACCACAGGTCGTTTGTTTCAACCTTAGTGGTGATGAAGTTTTGAAGTGAAATTGATAAAATGTCTGTCATTTAAGGAAGATGGGGAAATATTAAGTTAGTGTATGTTACTTTTTAGTAACTTTACAAAGATTTTATGTCATGTAATTTTTGCTTGTAGATTTGCAGCGTAATAATGTTGAAGTGGTGAAAACGAATTTCAGATCAGGATTGACAGACTTGCCTTGAAGAATGGATCCAATGTAATGACGTGCACAACAGCAACACGGATAGAAATTCCCCCGAATGACACGAACTACAAAATCGTTTGACGATTAGAGAATAGAATTTGTTGTGAACTGTGAGCAAAATAGAAATAAATGGCAAACGGGCACGAAGAAATTGGTGAAATGAACAGACGAGAGCCAATGACATTTCAATCAGAAATGTATGAACTGATATCTGTGCTGAGAAATGTAATTCAGCATAATAGTCTTGGAAAGAAAAAAGAAAAAGGATGAAATTCCAGAGGAGACAGATGCGCAGAGGGCGCTAAATGCATAAGTACGAACTGTTGAACCGAGGAGGAATCTTGCTGGGAAAACCTATACTTGGCCCACGGGGAGATCTGGCTGGATGTCAGGCGGTGATAGTCACTAACATATCATAAAAGTGAAAGCTTTTATTAATGCACTCGGTATGGACCAGACCAGCCCCCTCCAAACATTTCTAGAAAGTTACCCAAACCTTAATTTTGCTAGTTGCTTTAAGCAGATGCAGTGCGGATATTCCAAGTGAGAATGCATCTGGTGAAAGCACTCAGTTTAAGGAAAGCAGAATTTATTCACAAGATTACGGACTGAAACGCGATCAAAAGAGAACAGAATTCCGAATAACGTAACCGATCCAAAAACGCAACCAGATTATCCCAAAATAATGATGCTGTTCTAAAAACTTGCATCAATCCCCGCATTCACCATTTGGCACAAACGAACAAAGAGAAAAAAAATCACAGAGTCGCAGAGGAGACAGATACAGCTCGCAACATGGAACATCGTCTTCCATGTAGCTATTTATTGATCCAGCAGCCTTAAACAAACTGACTTCACTCAGTGAACTAACAGAATGCCAAAATCAGATCAAAACAGAGAAGCACATCACTCAGAGAAATGGTCACACCCTTGTCATTGCAAAAATGTTGTTTTTCTTATTACCTTCAAAGTTGTTTGGTTGAGGCAGTAATTGTTAACTATAATGAAATTGATCCGAAAGCACATCGAAGCCGCATTTTTCAGAATGTATACTTTCGCTACCTCCCAGAAAAACTACGGACACCATAAATTCGTGAATGGAGGAGAGTTATTACAGATGCCAGTCCCGAACTGGAAGCAAAAGGGCAATATCCAGGATGGAGTTGTTTGCTGAAAGGGGCGTGTCAGTTATTGTGTTTGAACAGGATGGATGTGAGTTATTTACTGTTTAATTGTATTGTGTCAAGTTTATTTTGTGAATTTTTGCGAGATTTTGTATTGGAGATTGTGTACATGTGAGCTGGTATGTGGGTAATTTCATTATAGACAGAATGCATGTTATCATATGGGGGTTATTTCATTCAGGAGACAGTGTATGTAAGATCGGGTGTGGGTTATTGAATTTTGGACAGGGTAGGTGTGATATAGAGTGCAGGTTCCTGTGGAGGAAAAGTGTGTGCATGAGTTGTGCTATATGTTCCTTCGTATCGGACAGGGGTTGTGCAAGATGGAGAGGAGGTTACTGTATGGTGACAGGATGCATACGAGATGGGGTGCAGTTTCTGTATAGGCGACAAGTTATGTATGAGATAGGATTTTGCCTTTTGTGCTAAGGGCAGTTGTATCCGAGATGGAGTGCTGTCTGTTGTTTTGCAGGCATGATATGCCTCGGATGGAGTTTCAGTGTTTGTGGCATGGTGTTTAGTGAACTGGTTTGTGCATTATTAGGTTGGGAATAAGGTGTATTTGCGATGAGGTGTGCATCGTTTTATCGTGGATTAGTATGTGTGTGCGATGGGATGCAAGTTATTGTATTGGGAACAGGGTTGTTGCTTTGAATATTGGGTACGATTTGTGTGTGAGATGGAGTGTTTAACTTACTGTATTCGTGACAAGGTGAGTGCAAGACGGCGCTGGATTAGTGTATTGTGAAAGGAGCATGAATGTGCAATGGGGTGTAAATAATTCTGTTGAGGTCACGTTCGATGTGTGAGAGAGTGAGGATCATTAATTTGGGAGAGATCAGAAAATGAACGGATTGGAACCGACATGAATTAATTGTACTATGAACTTATGATCTATAGGCCATTGCACTTACAATATAAATCTCAAATGCTCCTCTCCAAAGATTCAGCCATTCGTGTATAAATTTGTTAAATAAATATATCACAACCAAACGATTGAACTTCTGAATCGAGGAAGATTTTGAACATCCTCGATGTCACTTCGACTCCCACATACACAATGCAATGCTATCAGCTACGATGTTAACTCACAAGCAACACACGATGATTTCATATGCTGAATCTCCAACGAACAGCCCAGTGCATGGCACCTTTTCCCCATGGATTCCTTATCCCTGCTTATCTGATCCAGGAGATGCAGATTGCGCTGAGGATCACATCTTGCCAGAGTGGATTGGTATTTCTCTCTCTTGTTTTCCACACTGCTAGCTCCCGGTTTGTGTGGTCTCTGTTCTCACTCTTTTTCTCTCAACATGTACGCTTTCCTGTCTCTCTTTTTCTCTTCTGTCAAACTCTCCCAGAGAATGTCGGAGAATTCTTGGATTGAGCACAAACCCCAGAGAGTTAAAAAAACTGCCAAAGTGTCGGCTTCTTTTGAAAAGATAATGCAATTTTAAGAAAACGATCACATTAAATTAAGCCAGGTCGCTCAATTTCTGTTATTGGTAAATTACAGATGCCGACAAATCCCTTTCTCGAATAATGATGGGTATCTCCATTACGACAAAATCAGGTTTATTTCCCTTCTGCTCGTAATTCTGGAAGGCTCCCTGTCCAAGGGACACAAGATCTTCAGTGATACAAGAACAGAGTGGACATATCAGCCGAGAGACTTAAAGACTGAGTGATAGAGACACAGAAAGTGAGAGAGAGAATGAGAAAGAGAGAGAAACAGAGAGAAAGAGAGAGAGATTGATTCAAAGGGTAAGACCGAGCAAAACAAAGAAAAAAAAACAAAGAATGACAGAAAGAAAAGTGAGGGATAGACAAGAGAAAGACAAAGAATAAAATAGAGATAAATAGAAATATGGAGAAGTACAGGGGAAAGAGCAAACAAGAGAGATAGAGAGAGAGAAAGAGAAAGCGAGATAAAGTGAAAGAGGAAGAGATAGACTGTGAGAGATTGGACGAGAGAGAGCCAAAGGTATTCCTAGAGGCATGGCATTCATCCACAAACTCCATCAACAAACACATCGACCTGGACCCAATATACCAACCACGACAGCGGACAGCTGAAACTGACAACCGGAAGCGGCAGGGACAGAACACTATAAACATCGGAGGAAGCATCAAAGAAGCGCTTCGCAGGAGGCTCCCAAGCACTGATGATGTCGCCTAGCCAGGGGACGAAACGTTTGCAACAAAAACTTCCAGCTCGGCGAACAGAACCACAACAACGAGCACCCGAGCTACAAATCTTCGCACAAACTTTGAACAAAGAAGAGGTACTGCAAGGGACAAGGACAGAAAGAGTGAAAGGAATGGGCAGAAACAGAGGGACAAAGAGTGAAAGAAATACAGTGAGAGAAACAGACACCGTGTGAGAGAATTAACGAGTGAAAGAGAGAGACAAGCAGTCAAAGGAAGACGAGGAAACAACTGCTTTTCATGCGAGAAAGAGAAAAAGGAAAGAGTTGCATGACAAATGGAAAGAGAAAAGAAGAGAGAGAAAATGGGAACCAGAACGAGCCAAACAAGTGGATACAGAATATTTGTGAGGGAGAGTTGGTGGGAGGGAAGAGACAATGAGATAGAGAGACGCCCACAGAGGGAAAAGAGAGACAAAGAGTGAGACACAACGACAGAACAATACAACGCGAGACAGGTAGAGAGGCAAAGAAAGATACATAGAGAGGGAGTGCGACAGATAGAGAGGCAAGTAGGGAGACAGAGAAAAAGAGACATACAGAAGAGAAAAAGAAATATGCAGACAGGGACACAGAGAGAATTAGAAGCAATGAGTGAGCGAGAGACAAAAATGGAAGAAGAGAAAATGAGAGAACAGGCAAGAGAACGGCAGACATAGAGCGTAATAAATTGTGGGAGAGAGGTAAAGACAGAGTGAGACAGACGACGAGATAGAGAGACACAGAGAGAGGCAGGGAAGGGACAAACAGACAGGGAGTTAGAGAGGAAGAGTGTGAGAGAGGATTACTGAGAGAAAGAAAGATGCAGAAGAGAGAGAAAGAGAGACGCAATGAAATCAACAAAGAGGGATATCGAGTGAAAGACAGAGTTAAAGAGAGGTGGAAGAGCATAAGAGACAAAGGCAGAGGGAGAGGAAGAACAGAGAACAAAGAAAATTACAGTAGAGGAACAGCCCCTTTGGCCCTCCACGACTCCGCCAATACAGATCCGCCATCTGAACCTGCCGCCTACTTTCTCAGAGTCTCTATTCCTCTCCTCCCTGCCCATTCCTGTTACAGTCGAAGTATATCTTAAATGACACTCATGTGCCTGCTTCATGGTATACAGTCACAATCTTCCTCTCACAAGTCAACCATCACTTTAACTTTGAGACAGCTGCAGGACAAAGTCGCAACTACACCAGACCACCCCATTGAATCCCTGAATACCGTAGCAGCTCAGCGAACTCCAAACTCAATGTTGTTAATCTGAGAGATACGTAAATCTCCAAAGATGACAGATTACTGCTGAGGGAGCATAAACTGTGGAGATTGTGGTGTGCAATTATTTGGAGAGCATGGCTGAATGCAAGGTGTAAGATGTTTAATACAGAGAAATGCGAGGTTATCCATTTTGATAATCAAAATCTGAAAGGGGATTACGAGACAGCACGAACAATAACTGGAAATGGAATGAATTGGCACTGGAAATTATCATGCATTTCAGTAAAAAGGCAGGTCAAGTTAAATTATGAAACTCACAGATTCTTTTGGTGATGATTGTGCCTTGTCTTTCTTTGGAGAACTTGGTGATCAAGCCACTAGCCGAGGCATTGGGCCTGTACATGGTGAGACAAGTAAAATTTCATTGATCTTTTACTAAGATCATGTGGAAGTCAAAAACGCGAGGCAGTCTTGGAATACCCATGTAAGTGTGCAAAAGTGATCATTATCTCAGAAGTAACGAACATGACAGAATGCTGCGATCAATAGAATTTTGCACTGACGAACCAGCATCTACTTTACAAATGGATTAATGTGTCTCGAGAGGACACAAGACCACAGTTAAAACGATAAGACATGACACATAATTCACACAGAAACTGACTTCAAGACAGGAATCGTGACAGTAGTGATGTGGAGAAAACAAAAATGATACTGGCTTTACCGAAATGTCTGGCCCTTGACTATTTGCTGGAAGCGCAGGGCAGCACCCATGTTGTTATTAGCTCTGAATGTTTCACTAACAGCCCGGACACCTCAGACAGTATGTTTAAATTGGCAGACCACATATGACGAGAAGTAGACAAAAGTAATGAGTAATAGAGGCATTTCCATGACTATGACCCAAATGGCTACGTTGGATGGCTTCTTAACGTCTTTTAGGGCTCTTACAACCCATATATATTGATTTTTCTCATTGCCTTTGTCATTGTTTGTTGTTAAGTTATATCCCTTCTCAATTCATGTTGCAAATGTTGTCTGCGAGAATTATGCTGGGTGTAACTGGTGGGCATAGAAACGCACGATATGTGGTTGTCAGTGGTCCGGCGCCATGCCCACTCATGCCTCTGACCATAAGATGAGAATTGAAAACGAAACATGAAGGTTTCAAATTAAATTTTCATTGTACCTTGCTTTCAACACTATGACATGATGTCCTGCTAGATCTGCTGCAAACCGATATGCAGGAGAACCTCTGTGGTCATGGTTTAGATTAGATTAGATTACTTTACAGTGTGGAAACAGGCCCTTCGGCCCAACAAGTCCACACCGACCCGCCGAAGCGCAAACCACCCATACCCCTACATTTACCCCTTACCTAACACTACGGACAATTTAACATGGCAAATTCATCTGACCTGCACATCTTTGGACTGTGGGAGGAAACCGGAGCACCCGGAGGAAACCCACGCAGACACAGGGAGAATGTGCAAACTCCACACAGTCAGTCGCCTGAGGCGGGAATTGAACCCGGGTCTCTGGCGCTGCGAGGCAGCAGTGCTAACCACTGTGCCACCGTGCCGCCCACGGTCTGTGGTTATGCAGCAGAGCTCAGACAGCCATGACTTCAGCTGTCAGCTTTTAAGAAAAACCGCAAAAGTTCAGAGCTCTGTGTTCCGTAGGGTGTGTCATGTGACTATCTTGTGGTTCTGCATAAAACTTAGCTCGCTGCCTGTAATCTGCACGAAAGTACATTTGACTGTCAAGGCCTTTGTCTGTAATAAATGACTTCTGAATGACTTCCAAATTTGAATTGGGGCATAATGTTACCGACAAAAAGTAACAGCTTCAATTATTGGACATTAAATCTCTTTCACATGAAAAATAGTTGGTTTATCCCATTTTCACTTTTTTGTGGATGAGTTGTGCAGTGGCTGAAAGACTAGACTGTTACCCTGCCGAGGCATTTGACAATAATTGGGTTTGTCCACGTTTCAACTCTCCATGGACTCAAACAGCTGAAAACATTAAGAAAATGAGTTTCTGTCACTAAACAAAGGATATCCATCAGGCCCTTTAATGTTTGCATCAAACGCATTAGATTAGAGAACAATAAGATTGTTTTCAGATAATAATTAAATAAATGATCCAATAGAAATTTTAAACAGGAAGCCGTATTTTTGAGGCGATGTCTGCGCGAGCAGTGATCGGAAATCACCACTGCTCACACAAATCAAGTTGACCCTGACACTGGTTGATGTTTAGAGTCCTATTTTTTTCTTATTTAAACGGTGGTGCTCGATCTCAAACTTGCTCCACCCTGCAACTTGTCTGAGGTATCCGGGCTGTTTCTGAAACATTCAGAGCTAACAATAACATAGGTGCTGCCCTGCACTTCGAGCAAACACAGTTCTGCAAAGCCAGTATCATTTTGTTATTCTTCACATCACTACTGTCACGATTACTGTCTTATGTCAGTTTCTGTGTGAATGAGTTTGTAAGGTATAAGGTGAGTCTTCACCTCTGCTCACTACACACTTGTGGAAATGTTCAATCAATCCCAATTATGATGGAGGAAAGGACTCAAACATATTGACGACTGTGATGGAGAATCACAACCTTGCCAGCTTCTATAACTTTATTTGAGTTTTGTGTTTCTTTCTAACCTTGTCTATTACATTGAACACATCATTAGTGTGTTATCTTATACCCTGGATGCCAAAGTGTAAATTTTGCTAAACATTCTCGGACACTTCAGCCCTTGCAAGATGCCTTTCTGATTGTAT
>NC_057717.1:45578339-45581998 GCF_004010195.1 Chiloscyllium plagiosum | reverse complement strand
TTGTTTCTCACAGACACCACCATCTACAACCCATGAGAAATGAAAAAACAGGAAGTGATGGGGACGTAGTCATACCTACGTTGCAGAATTATTTTAGATAGTTGAACATCAGGAGAGAGAAAACTAATATTCAGTGAGTGCAGGGATCTCCTGTGTCCGTTCTCTTCAGTGATGGTTATACCGCTTTGAATACTGTTGGTGGTTGGGCGTGCGGATCAGGGGCAAGTCAAAGTGACAAAGTCTCTGGCATTGAGCCTGTCTCTGCTGTTCAGAACGGAAGAGCAGATAATAAAAGAGCGACAGTGAGAGGAACTCAAGGGTTAGCCGAACAGACATGAGATTCTGTGGTGGTGAACGAAACTCCCAGATCGGATATTCCCACCCCCCACCCCCGCCGGTGCCAGGGCCAGAGATGTATTGTGATCAGTTTACACGATTCTTATGAAGGGGTGAGACCGACCAGATATCCTGGTAAACATCAGTACCAATGTAGTCGGGTCGAAAATGGATGAAGAGATGAAAAGTGAATATAGGGAATTAAGTTCGAGGCCAAACGGCAGGAGCAGTAAACTAGTAATCTGAGGATTCCTATTGGTGCCATGGGTGAGTGAGACAAGGATCAAAGAACGAGTGCAGCTCAACAGGGGCTGCAGAGCTCGTGCAGGAGGCAGGGATTCAGATTTGTGGATCATAGGGATATCATCTGGGAAAGGTGTAACTAGAACGAGGAAGGCGGATTGTACCTGAAGAATAGAGGTTACAAAATGCTGGGCGGGTAGTTTGCTCGTGTTCAAGTAACGTTGCACGGGATGGAAATCGAAACGAACGTTTTGCTTTCCGGTGGCCTCTTGTGGTCCTGAAACCTTATTTCAGACCAACCTGCTGCCAACCTCCTCTGTACTCGAACTGCAATTAAGCTTCCCATCCCCCTGCTGAATTACATTAAACCCAACCAAAGAGCATTAGCAAATTCACATCCTCCACCGAGGAAATTAGTGCCCCTCTAGTTCAGGTGAAGACAAACCTGTTTACAGAGGTCCCAACTCCCCGAGAAACAGTCGCAATTTTCCAGGACGACAAAACCCTCTCTCCTGTTCCATCCGAGCACCCACATGTTTGACTATTATGTCTCCCTTTTCTCGTTTCATTCGTACGTAGCATGGGCAACACACCAGAGGTAACAACTCTCCTTGCCCTAGTTCAAGGATTCCACTCTAGCTCCCAGAATTTCTGTTTTAAATCCCCATCTCTCCTCCAAACTATGTCCTTGGTATCTTTGTGCATCACGACATGGGGCTGCTCCCCTTGTCCTGCAAGTATCCCGAAAACACGATCAGAGACATGACAAAACATGGCACCTGGGAGTCAACACACCAAACGTCCCTTCTGAGCAACAGGGACAGACTCTGTGCCAGAGTCTTGTGCCCCATTGCTTACACCAGTTAATTATCCCCTGAAACAGTATCCAGAATGGGATGCATGTTGCTGAGTGGAAAGGCCCCAGGGGCTCCTTGCACTGCCTGCCAGTTCTCTTTTCGTCCCTTGTCGGTGACACAGCTACTTTCTTCTTGTACCTGAGGTTTGAGTCCCACCCTGTAACTCCTCTCACTAATCGCCTCTGCCTGATGACTGATCCCAATTTCATCCAGCTACAGCTACAATTTCATAACGCGGTTTTCGATGAGGTAGAGTTGGGTGTACTGACCGCAGATACAATCAGCAGGGATACTCGTGGTGACATTTATGTCGGGAATTCTGCAGGAGGAACATTCAATTCTTTTACCTCCATTACCTGTATTTTAAATTCCCAAAAGCCGAGTGAAAATTAAAAGAGCGTTAAAAAAGACTTATCACCTTATCAATCCGGCAGAGAAACATTTTATTTGGTTAGCGGAGGAAGATGTGTGGGAGACACTACCCGAGTACTGTTCTGGGTACAACAACCGCCCAAATATCAAGACTCACTTTCCTCGCATTCCCGTGTCCAATCCTGCTGAGCATGTGCTATGCCTATACACGAGATGAGCTTTCAGAAGTTTCTCCTACCTTCCCGTCGGGTCACTGGTACTTGCTGTCGCTCCTCCAAATGGGATCCCCGACGAGAAAATGAACTCTCAACTCCTGAGGTAAGTTTTTAAATTCAATTCTTCCCTTCCTGCCGGGACTCTGGTCCTCGCTGTCGCTCTTCTCACTTCACCTGCCAACATTTCAAGACTCATCTAGCCTTTCTGTTATCTCTACCACCAACTGCGATAACTTTGTAAGACACTGATTTCATTTTTATAATTCATGCTAAATCTGGTTAATTCACCTATTGTTTTCCACATGACTAACAATTCTATCCTGAATTGTTAACCCAAGCAATCTGTAATTTCTGGTTTTAACGTTGAAACATCTCTTGAATAACTCAGTTGCCATATTCCCCTTTCTGGCACGTTCCCCGCGCCTAAGTAACTCCGACATTTAGTTTCCAATGCACCTTGCCGTCTATTTATTTGAAAGTCCTGCGAAGAAGCTCATCTGGAACGCGCTTGTTGTTAACTTTACAGACACCATTCTATCTCTCAATTCTTTCTCACCAAATGTCAGTCCTTGATGTCACATGATTTCTTTCAGTCACCATTTCCTGTTCAGTATCTCCATCTTTCAAAAATCGTCTCTTTACACTTCATACAAGCTGAAAAGTCACGTTAATGTTCGTTATAATCAAACTGAACCGATGAAATTAGGAAAACACAAAATCACACAAAGCATAATTCTATTTACATGCCAAGCACTAAACACGCTCTTAAGAGTAGGTGTACATTCTTGATAAACTGTAAGTCCATCCTGAAACAAAACCCAGCGATAAATTAAATTGACATTCTAATTGTAACGGAATGTCCATGTTGATCCTTATACCCGCATTAATATTATTTCAAACAGTCTCCCCAAATAGAATGCTGAAATTGATATTTCAACAAAATAAAACAGGAATCCTATTTCTGAATTTACTCAAAATCAAAATTATAAAACCTCCTCCCAATTCCACCTGGACTCACAAAATAATAGTTTTCTTAATCCAGCTGGCAATTTTAAGTCTATATCAAATATATTGCTAAATTTGAAAATAAACCAATCTCTACCTGTATTCATAAACCTAGTTATCTCATTGAAAATACTACTTGCAACTCTAATATATAACCACAAACCTAGTACAAAGTTTGTAAGAAGATTTGTCGCTCGGGTGCTCGTTGTTGTGCTTCTGTTCGCCGAGCGGGGAATTTGTGTTCCAGACGTTTCGTCCCCTGTCTAGGTGACATCTTCAGTGCTTGGGAAACTTGTGTGAAGCTCTTCGGTGTTGGGTCCTATAAATGCTGGAAGAAACAATACAGAAGCGCTTCACAGGAGGTTCCCAAACATTGCAGGTGTCACCTAGACTGGGGACAAAACGTCTGCAACACAAATTCCCAGCTCGGCGAACAGAACCACAACATGAACCTAACTTTCACCAAATGTGAACTGATCGCTTAAGCGATTTATACGTACGTCTGACTCTCAGAGCAAAATGAGATTTTTGTATAATGTATTATTTGGCGATTAATTAAATCAATGCAATTTAAGTTAAACATGACAATTTCACGTGGTAGCCATGGGCACACATATGGGCCCCAGCTATG
>NC_057717.1:45571970-45575978 GCF_004010195.1 Chiloscyllium plagiosum | reverse complement strand
TATCAGCAGGACAGATAGAAGGCAATTGTGTCGATGTTTTTGGTTAAGTCCTAAATGAGTTCGAGATTTAACTTGAATGCCTGAGATTCATGTGTTGAAACAATATTTCTCCAAGCGATGTTTAGTATACTTGCAAAGGGAGAGAGATGACTGAAAATATTATAGTTCCCATCTGATTCTACTCTGGTCAGGTGATCGTACCAGAGTAATTCAATCTCAAGCCTGACAGTTACTTCACATTTCAATTGTTAAGGACATGAGCAGACCGGATCCCAACCGCCCCTCATCCATCCCCACCGGCATCCATATCCAGACGTACATTATTGGGATAGGAAAAGTCCTTATGCTCCCTTTTTTAAAAGGCGGTGTGTTCCTGATATGAATCGATTGGCCTATTATGACGCTTCCAGCAAAATATGCTTGATTTTTATCGCACAGTTAAAATATAAGAAAAAAGTTATTTTTTTCCAATTGACGTACTTAATAATTTGGTGTAATATTCGACGACTGGTCATCGACTGTTTCAATAAAAGGCCAGCCTATAAAAACAGCCGTTGCGAAGTCAATGCAAAACCACAATTATCATTGTCACTTGCTATCTCTCTCTTGTCCAAGAAAAAGAAAAACGGAAAGAAACATTCTCCTCCTTTTGAATCATAAAAGGAAGCTTCACTGAGGTACAAGAGGATGGAAGATTTTCTCTAAATTTGAAAAGGTACTGCTCAGCCAAAATCTTATTTCTGAACAGATAACATTTCAAAGGAGACCTTTCAGAAACAGTTCACGGGGATGATCCCTGGTACTGAGGCATTGGCTTGTAGACAATGCCTAAACAGTTTGGGAGTTTCCACCTTGGAATTCAGAAGAATGAGATCCGATCTTATTGAAATATATTAAGCAGCCTTACATGGTCAATTCTGGGAGTATGTTTCCCCCTTTGGAGAAATATAAGCCAAGAGTGCACTGTCTCAGAATTAAAGTGTGCCAATTGAAGTCAGAGATGAGGAGGAATTTCTTGCCTCAGAGAAATGTGAGTCTCTGGGACTCTGTTACAGATAGCTGGAGTGCATGTGTTGTTGTGTATTTCTAAAGCTGAAATAGATTTTGATAAATAGATGAATCAAGGCATTAGGGTAATATTATGAAAATGAATGTGAGGCATGTTGAATCAAGCATGATAAAATGTAAAGTCAGAGTCAGCTGGGCTGGGGATGGTCTATTCACATTTCGTATGTTCTAATGGTTCTTCTGTAGTGAGGTAACCATTTTTTCTATTTATATCTTACATGTCATAAACTTCTTGACCAAATTTAAATGAAATCTGTAGCACATACGGTCTTTTATTTTGGTGAATTACCATTGATGCATCAACGAAGCTGCATCAAGACACTATTCAAAAGGGCCACAGCACACTGCAGCACACCAGAACTGCAAAAAGAGGAAGAGGAACACCTGTACAAGGTATTCGCCAGAAGCAGATACCCGCGCAGTTTCATCAACAGATGCCAAAGAGAAAGACAATGGAACGAGGGCATGCCGCAACCCAAAGGACTAGCCACACTACCATACATCAGGAGCATTTCAGAACTGACAGCCAGACTACTGCGACCACTAGGACTTATAACAGCACACAAACCAACACCCACCCTCAGACAACAACTCACCAGAACGAAGGACCCGATACCCAGCATGAGAAAAACTAATGTAGTGTCCAAAATCCCATGCAAGGACTGCACAAAACACTATATAGGACAAACAGGAGGACAGCGAACGATCCGCCTCCATGATCATCAACTAGCCACAAAACGACATGACAAGCTATCCTTAGTAGCCACACACGCAGAGGACAAGCAACATGAATTCGACTGGGACAACACTACCATTATAGGGCAAGCCAAACAAAGAACAGCCAGGGAATTCCGAGAAGCATGGCACTCATCCACAAACTCCATCAACAGACACATCGACCTGAACCCAATATACCGGCCACTACAGCGGACAGCTGAAACTGACAACCAGAAGCGGCAGGGACAGGCCACTATAAATGCCGGAGGAAACAACACAGAAGCGCTTAACAGGAGGCTCCCAAGCACTGAGGATGTCACCTAGCCAGGGGACGAAACGTTTGCAACAAACATTTACAGCTCGGCGAATAGAACCACAACAACGAGCACCCGAGCTACAAATCTTCACCCAAACTTTGAAAATCAAGAAACTGACTGAAACACATCCATGTTCATCAATACAGAACCATCCTGACACAAAGGACAGGCATCCACCAGACAGGAACGAAAAGACTAATACACACCAGCACCCCAAGGGAACAAAGGGGGGTGCTAGCCCCCAGCCCTCACAGAGAGAGACAAGCAGATAGTACCCAGACCCGTCCACATAATCCAATTAGCACCCTATTGTGTGTGCACTGCAACTCTTTTGGACGGCAGGAAACCCACCATTTGCACCTACTCCAGCGATGATGGCGAACCATCATCCCATTCATACTCAAAATCCTCACATCCTGACAAAGAAAGGTATATGATGTGTAGCAGCGTGCGGGAAAAGCAGATCAGCCGAGATTCGGACCTCGGATGGTCTCCGCGGGTGTTTCTATATCAATAAACTTAACCGATTGTTGAACCGCACTCTGGGCTCGGACTGATATCATTTCATCCGCGCTAATATTTGGGGGCTCGTCCCGGGATAACGACGGCTGCTGGATCCCTGCGACGGCACTGGGTGAGTGTCTTTACTCTTTTACTTCTCGCGTAAAAGTCTCCCAGTGCCCCGCAAGGGACTTCACTGCCGGCCGTTATCTGAACCTGTGAACAGAGTGAGTCTGGCAGTCGTGTAACGGTAGAGTACTCTTTAAAAGTGTGTGTGTGTGTGCGCGTGTGAGTGATCTTTCACGGGTGGGCGATTGGGGTCACGGAGCACGAGTAAATGTGTGCACGATTATTATTATTGCCATTTATTGTTAATGTGCTACTGCGACTGACGGACTATCCTTGGACGACGGCTTCATGTACGAGACCCCGACAGATGGAACCCCTGTTTAAAAACCGACCAAACAAGCCTTCCTGGTTGACCGCTGCAGTGGGAGATAGGGGACCCCTTTGTACCTTGAGCGCGGTTTTAGCACCTTCCTTAGTGCCCATTGACTTTGCGGTCCCGAGGTGTTGGCCTCTGCAGGATCAGGCGCGGTTAGGTCTGAGTTCACGCCCCCCCTTGCACTCGGGCCTCTGGTTCACGCCTAGTGTTCATGGGGTACACACGGCCGCTGAACGTCAGGCGGTGAGAGAGACTCACGGAAGCCCTGGGTGGCGCGCTCAGGAATTGACACGCGCCCCATCTGTAAATATCCCCAACCCTGCCCAGGTTGACCCGCGGGGCGAGGGTTCGACTTACAGGAAGTGGACTCCCCCGACTGGGAGATTAAAAAGCTAGTGCCAGCGACATCCCTTAGCACGCCTGCTAGCTTTAATTTAGTTTAGCTTTTGTCAAGTTACACCCGCTGCGCCCCTACCATGGGTGGAAGCGCGGTTGTAGACCTAGATTGGGGGCCGGAGGTTTCCCTTACCCGTTTTATAGCCGAGGATAATAAATAAGTTATTAAGGCTATGCTTCGCTCAGGCTGGCGACCCGCTGACCCGCTGGATATACAGCGCGAATGGTGGGCCCGCCAGAAGAAAGATAGGTATGAGAAAGCGTGCGTCCTGGTGCTACAGGCACACGTTAGTCTTGCTGGCAAGTTTCAGCTTTATGTCCAAGACAAGAAGCAGCAGGACACGGAGCATCTAGAAGCCCAGGCGCTTGCTGCCCGTACGGTTTTACCGACCTTATCCAATGCGCACAGTGCCCCGCCGTCCCCCACCTGGGACTGGGAGGGACTCACAGACAATCCAGACCCCCGGTGAAAGTTGAATAAACCCCCGGGGGAGGGGAGAGGGGACGAGCCATGACCCTTGCCCATAACCCCCGCCTTAAGATGACCTACGTCTCCCTGACCCC
>NC_057717.1:45562738-45570734 GCF_004010195.1 Chiloscyllium plagiosum | reverse complement strand
AAGCAGGAATGCAGCCTCGTCCGCTCCCCTCCTGAGCGGATACCCGGTCCCTTACACGCCCCGCACCGACAATACCGGATTAAACCTGAGGCGCTGCGCGCCACTGAGGCAATCGTTGCCGAGCTCACTCGACACGGTGTCCTGCGCCCCACAGTGTCCACCACCAACTCCCCTATATGGCCAGTCCGGAAGCCAGATGGGAGCTACAGGCTCACCATCGAGTACACGGCACTCAATCGGGTCACCCCCAAAGAGCCCCCTATTGTAGCCAGCCCGACCACGATCTTCAATGGCCTCGAACCCTCACACCGGATCTTTACGGTCCTGGACGTGGCGAATGGCTTTTGGTCCATTCCCCGGCACCGTGACTCACAGGGCAAGTTTGCCTTCACGCTGCGGGACAGACCGTATACATGGACCCGTCTGCCACAGAGCTTCCACAACAGCCCTAACATTTTCTACGGGGTCATGAGCCGGACCCTGGAGGGGTGCGACCTATCTCCCTTCTCGAACACCCTTCTACAGTATATAGAAGACCTTTTAATCGCGTCCACGGACGCGCGCCACCACCTGGGAGCCCTGGTCGACGTCCTGCAGACCCTCGGCCGGGCAGGATTCAAAGTAGGCCCCATGAAGGCCTAGGTCGGACTGGCTAAATTCCGGTACCTGGGACACGACATCAGCCAGGGAAGCAAGACCCTACCCCCCGTCTGCAAGTCAGCCATCACCGACATGCCGCAGCCGGACACAGTCAGGGGAATCCGTCACGTCTTGAGGCTTTTTAACTACTGCCGCTCTTTCATTGCACATTTCACCACTATCACTGAACCAATTCAGCGCCTAGTTAAGGGGGGGAAGGCCAAGAGCGGAGAGGGTGGTATGGGGACCCGAAGAGGACGATGCTTATTCTAAGTTAAAGTCCCATCTCCTCAGCGCCCCGGCCCTGCTCCTCCCTAACCGATCAAAGCCCTTCCACATCTTTTACAGCGCTGTTGTCACTCAAACCTCAGGCGACCACATAGGACCGGTGGGTTACTATTCCACAAAGGAGTCCCCGGTCGTGAAGGGCATGCACCGCTGCGTGGCGGCGCCGGATTGCGTCGCATGGGCGGTCCGGGTGTGTGAGCCGGTCACCATGACCGGCCAGATAATTTTACACACTAGACACACGATAGTCATACTCCTGAATATGGGCCGCCTCCGGACGGTCTCAGATGCTCACAGAGCAACTTGGGAGGCGGTTCTCCTCCCCCGGGACCAGTCCATTCAGATCGTTAGGGACACAGGGCCAAACCCCGCCAACGGGATTATCGCGGTAGGGGAACCCCACCATTGCCAGGCTGCCATCGACTCGGCGGAGGGGGACTGCGTGGCCGACAGCACAGTCCCTGATCCCGACTGGATCTTGTATGTGGACGGCTCACGTAGGCTTGTAGAGGGGTCCTACCAAACGGGATGGGCGTGGTCGATCATCCCGGGACCACCCGAGCACAGGGAACGATAGGGGGCGACACCTCTGCCCAGGTCGCGGACCTGGTCGCCCTCACCGCCGCACTCTGCCTGGGAACAGGCAAGCGGGTAAACATCTTTACCAACAGCCAGTATGCTTTCGGTGTAGTCCATGATTACATGGCAGCATGGCGCCGCCGGGGCTTTATCACGGCCGGCGGTGGGCAGATTAAACACGAAAATATGGTCCGCTACCTGGTGGCGGCCACACGCCTCCCCCTGCTCACTGCGGTGGTTAAAATCAAAACACACCAGCGGGCCACGACCGGTGAACAGCTCGGACACACCAGCGGGCCACGACCGGTGAACAGCTCGGGAAACATTGGGCCGACCTGGCCGCCAAGGCCGCCGCGGGCGCGGCACTACCGCCCGCGCATGCAGCACCCGCTACTGAGGTCCGGGACGTGAATGTCCTGGACGTCCAGAATTGCGTACAGCCTGGAGAGGTGCAGGACTGGCTGGCAAAGAGCGCAGCCCGCAACCCCGATGGAGTGTGGCGGCACGGCGGCAGGGTCGTGCCCCCCGCGGACATCAGAACGACCTTGATGCAACTACACCACAAGCGGGCCGCGACGGAATGCTTGCTAGGCTCCAGACTGACTGGTGGTGGTCCGGCCTTGGCCGCGACGTGGCCAAAAACTGCTGCCGATGCGTTGTCTGGGCCCAGCACAACCCGGGATGGCCCCTGTGCATTCCCCTGGCGCACCAACCACGGTCCAAGGGGCCCTGGGAGAAGCTCCAGGTTGATTTCACAGGCCCCCTACCCTCCAGCCGTGGCAAATATTATTGCCTGGTGATCGTTGAACATTTCACGCGCTGGGGAGAAGCCTTCCCCACACGGGACTGGACATCCGCCACCGTGGCCAGAGTGCTGGCCTTCAAAATCTTCCCGCGCTGGGGGGTCCCCCTCCAGATTGAGTCAGACCAGGGCACGCACTTCACTGGGCGCGCAATGAAACTGGCCTGCCGCCTCCTAGGCATCAGACAGCGCTTCTACGTCCCGTTCGATCCCCAGAGCTCCAGGTTGGTCGAGCGCATGAACCGGACCCTGAAAGCGGCGATCGTGAAGGCGATCGCCGAAACAGGGCTGGGCGCGCAATGAAACTGGCCTGCCGCCAGTTTTACAGCGCTTCCACGTCCCGTTCGATCCCCAGAGCTCCAGGTTGGTCGAGCGCATGAACCGGACCCTGAAAGCGGCGATCGTGAAGGCGATCGCCGAAACAGGGCACGGCTGGGTGGACGTTCTGCCCTGCATACTGATGCGCTTAAGGGCCACCACAGGCCACTCCACTGGCCTCACTACCTTCGAGCTCATGACGGGGAGGGCCATGCGACTACCAGAGAACGTCATGGTCCAGGGAGAAGACATGGCCCCCCCTGAGGGACAGGATGACGCGCTATATCAGGCAGCTAGACGCGCAGCTGCGGGCCCTTAGACAAACTGCGCGCGACCAGCAGGACATTAGGGACCAGACAAAACTGCAACCGCATCTGCCCGCCCAACCCTTTCCCGGCGTTGGGGACAAAGTCCTGGTCAGGGCCGCCCCCGACCTGCCCAGCTTCGCCCCCCGGTGGATGGGACCGCACGAAATCATCCTGACCAGCGACACTTGCGCCTGTGTCGACATGAAAGGTAAGGGCAGATGGAAACACTGGTCCCAGCTTAAACCCTTCCCTTAAGCCCCGACCGAACAGACACCCCCCCTTTGACTTGACTCGAACGGCCTCCTTTTTCTCCTTACAGCGCGACACACACTAACCCTACACCCTTGGTAAGGGTGCCCCTCTGTCTCTTCCTCTCTTCCCACAGATCATGCTTCACCGGTGCACTGCTCTCCTCCCTGCTCTCCTCTTCGCCCTACGACTGATGCTTTCTTTCCCGAGATACATGACAACATCTACCGCCACGGTGTTGCCTTCAACGCGTCCGACGCCATCTGTATTCCTGCAAGGGACAAGCCCGACGAGTTCTACAACGCCTGGCTGGAGGTCCTTCCGGCCGTACAGACACTCTGCTTATTCTGCACCTCGGAGCGCCACCCGCGTCCGACCTGCCTCCGGCGTGCTGAGGCGATGGACTTGGGGGTTGCATGTTTGGGACAATGTGTGCCATGCCGGAGATCTCGCCTCTGTCCCGGCCTTTGATGTTTTCGCTTTACGGGATCTGTATGTTTGCGGGTGTTATGAGCCCACCAATGCCGCGGTAATCTGCTTGTATTTGTGCTTTCCACCCGCCCCAAACACAGCAAACCCGACCACGACTCCCGAGATATTGCCGTGCCCCTCTCTGGGTCCGGGGCCCGCGGTGGACTGATATTGTGGGATGAGGGAGAGGCCCTTTATGACAACGTCCGACATGAGGTCGTACCTGTGCTGGTCAATATATCGGGCATCCGGGTACCGGATATTGCACAGCACAGGTATGCAACCTATACGCCATGTGGGGAAGAAGATTATAGAGAGGACCATAGACGCCATGGGGGCAACCCACTACCGGACCGACATACATAACACACACACACAACGACACAGACGGGACATAGTCAACGATGCTCTCACAGGACTCAACACGGGGACATCTGTAGTAAACTCCCGAGACATCCAGGGCCTTAACGAAAAAATCAAGCAACTAAAAGGAGTAATGAGGGACCTGCTACAAAAATCTGTCACAAATCAGGCAGACCAGGCACTCCTGGGGGAAGAGGGAGCGTAAATCCAGCTCGATGGCATTGAAGTCCTGGAAACACACGCCCACACCATTAACCGCCTTATAGACCGGGAAAGAAAAACATGGCCCATACCCACGAGGGGAGCTGTGCCATGCGTATGGCCTGTGGATGGTTGCCCAGATCCGGCATAATCTTGACCAGGTCCAAAGGGGGGAGGTGCCCGACTGGATCGATAGTGCCAAACTGGCCTCACCTTTGGGGGGGACTCTGGGCCGCTCGGCAGCTGGACTCTGAAGGGTATGACCAGAGTATACCCAGTGATGCCCGACTTTGAGGTCGGTGAGGCGACAGGAGTCGGGATTGTCCTCCTGATCCCCGTGGTCACCCCAGAGTCGGGGCCATTTGCCCTGTTTCACATTGACAACATCGGAGTCATACGGGAAAAGGCTTCCCTCAAATATCGATTAGCTTTCCACACAGCCATATCTCGAAACGGTGCTGAGTACGGGGTGCCGCTTACAGGCTGCAAGCGGCGGGGGGCAATTACCATCTGCCCTCACCCCTTACGAAGGAGTGAAACAGCGGAATGTGGGTTCAACCGGACACAGGGCTGCACCCTTGAAATCGAACCCACGGACCCCCACCTCACTAGGGCGGGGTATGGTGGAAGGGGACAGTATTGTGTTTCCACTCTTGAAACCTCATTTTGGTATAATGGACTGCAATGCCCGATTCCCCAGCACGAGTTCTGCTTCACTCCCAGGCGCCCAGTCACGATTGGGCAAGCTCACATCTCAGAGGTCCGACGACGGAACCCCGAGTCTATACAAACTACCGACAAATTCAGGGACACCCTCAGGGAATATCAGGAACCCGAACAAGCCCCCATCCCACATTTGGCCGAGGTCTTACGGGGGGTTAGGACCCGGGTAGGACACTCAGTGAAACTGTACCACCAGTTGCAATCACATATAAAGGACCAAGAGGAGGACACAGAGACAGCTCTGCAGTCCCAGGGCTGGGCACAGAGGTGTGGGATTGGGGCCTAAACGTAAACATACATCCCTGGATCCGAATCATCTCGCACACCATTGTAGGCATGCAGCTACTGCTGGCTCTGACCTGGCTCCTGGTGGCGTGTCACGCATGCCGTCAGCACAAGAAACGAAAGGGCAGAGAGACCATGACCCACGCCATAGACATCTGGCGGGCGATCAGGCACCATGAGCTCACAGGGATCGAGTTAATGTAACCATCTCCTGGGACTATCCAAAGGCCCCATGACTGCAGCATGATGGCCGGCGGAATGCACCGGGCGAGGAACCGACTTTCAAGATATCGGCATCGGGGGTGTGGACGTGTCCAACTCATGCCGAAAGGGGGGACTGCAAGTGGGCATCAGAGCCGCCCTGCATTTGCCACGGGACTATGCCTACATCGGTACAACTACAGGAATTCATTTTGTGTTTTAAAAAACGGAAACCGCAGCTTAAACCCACAGAACTCAGCAGCTGCCGGTCCGCCCACGTGACCGGGAGTTGGGAGCCAGCGGACAGATCAAATCCACACGAGGCCTGACACTAACCATGACTCATAGACGGAAACTCCGGAGCTAATTAATATGGAAACCAATCTCCTAATCAAATCAAGAGACTGACTGAAACACACCCATGTTCATCAATACAGAACCCTCCTGACACAAAGAGCAGGCATCCACCAGACAGGGACGAACAGACTAATACACACCAGCACCCCAAGGGAACAAAGGAGGGTGCTAGCCCCCAGCCCTCACAGAGAGAGACAAGCAAGTAGTACCCGGAACCGTTTATATAATCCAATTAGCACCCTATTGTGTGTACTCTGCAACTCCTTTGGGATGGCTGGAAACGCACCATTTGCACCTACTCCAGCGATGATGGGGAACCAACATCCCATTCATACTCAAAATCCTCACATCCTGACAAAGAAAGATATATAATGTGTAGCAGCGCGCGGGAACAGCAGAACAGCCGAGATTCGGACCTCGGTTGGTTTCCGCCGGTGTTACTGTATCAATAAACGTTACCGATTGTTGAACCGCACTCTGGGCTCGGACTGATATCATTTCATCCGCGTTAACACAAGGACAAGAATGAAACATAAAATGTATCAGCATCTTTGGAGAGAAATCAGAGTGAAGTTTACAGTTCTCGTGACCCTTCCTCAGAAATGTTCTGCCGCTATTTTTCGATTTACTTTCTGATTTTCAATAGCTGCATTTCTTCCGGCTTGTATATGAACTAGCTGGTCAGCTCTTACATCGGGATCTGGCATTACCAGTCAGAACATCAACAGGACTCAAACAGACATCTGGGTTTCTTTGTTCAGCAGACCCCGAAAATGAGCATGCATGTACAACAAGCAGTTCAGAAGGCAGACTTCATGTTAGCCTTTAACACAACAAGATTGGATTATCGAAGCAAAGATGTCTTGACTAAAGAGAACAGAACACTCATATGATGGCACCTAGTGTATTGTAAACAGTTGTGGTTCCTTGCCTTAAGATGCAGCGTTTGGAATATCTGTATTTAGAAGTATTTGGCAACACTCATGAAAATACCGAAGCTTTTAAAGTGATTGGTACTAAGTGCAAAAATGAGTTTTGCCCCGATTGTGTAGGCTAATATCATAGCAGTTCCCCATAAGCGAAGAAAACCATTTAGGAGTGAGATAACGACGAACTTCTTCAGTCAGATGCTGATGAATCTTTGAAATTCTCTGCCCCAGATCTCGACTTAGTAATGATGTCAAAGAAGGTATAAAGTACCGAACAGCTATGCTTTGGAACAGCAGAGATGTTTTCACATTGCTGGAAGCTGAATCCAGCCAAATACACCATACATTTATTTGTTGTCTGAACAACTGTTCACCATCTATTTTTTCATTAGCCCACCCAGAATGTCAGGCTTCAGCTTGGAGCCTTAAACCTTGGATATTCGTTTCCACATTAATCTGTAGTTAAATGGTTAAGTCATTCTCATTCACAATCAGAGCTCCACATTTGTGATGCTCAGGCTTTAGCCACACTCGCGTTTTACAGTCAGCACATTCATCTATCACATCAGTATTCCATCCGGCATTCTCCAACACATCGTTTTATTCTGACTCAGCGGGAGTTGGGTTGAACACAGTTAACTGAACTTGTTTGTTTAGTAACTGTGACTAATGCCAGTCTTCATCGCTCCTAATTGGGTACCTTCGGGTGTACTTCACCTCTTTATAAGTAGCATCACTCGATTTGTTCTCTCATCGTGTCAGTGGCTTCAAACCCCTGGTACAAACAGTGATGAGTGATACCAGAAAACGAGAGAGTGAGAAAGAGAGACGGAGGATATCATAGTTTGGTACTGGGAAATGACAGATTAGAATAATGCAACTATACATAAGAATCTGGCAATGAGAGATTGGACAGATACAGCATTAGATTCGAATCCAAGGACAACAAGCTTTAAAGCGGTACAATGGATTGGAATATCAGAACTACCATTTGGAATGGTACATCAATGGATTGGAATGACATAATGGATTGGGATGGTACGATAACACTGCAAAATGTGACAATAAATTGGAATGGTACAAACATAGGAAGGGGTTTCTTTGAGACGTTGCGTTTCTTTCCAAACAATGTTGATCGGATGTCACTGAATCATCGTATTCGAACGCTCCTTCGGTTGATTCAATTCATTTATTATCCCATTCTTGCTATTGTTGCAGTGCCTGGTAAGTACGTTGCACTTCAATACAATGCGATACGCATGGTACGCCCGTTGCTGCAGAGA
>NC_057717.1:45557003-45562238 GCF_004010195.1 Chiloscyllium plagiosum | reverse complement strand
CCAAACCAGCTATGAAGAAAGCTGAGTTAATCTGAGTTAGAGAAGCATCGGATTTCGTTCTTTTGTTTTGCTGCTCACTACAGTGACCCACATACAATCAGAAAGGCATCTTGCAAGGTTTGAAGTCTCCGAGAATGTTCAGCAAAATTTACACTTTTGCATCCAGGGTAGAATATAACCTTTGACACCAATGATGTGTTCAATGTAACAGACAAAGTTAGAAAAAAAATGCAAAACTCAGATAAAATTATAGAAGTTGGCGAGGTTGTGATTCTCCATCATAACAGTCAAAATATTTGAATCCTTTCCTCCAGCATAATTGGGATTGATTGACCATTTCCACAAGTGTGCAGTGAGCAGAGGTGAAGACACACCTTATACCTTACAAACTCATGTACATGAAAACTATTTGAGATAATACGTGACAGACAATGGACAAGGTTATATTTTATAAAGCAATACCGATGGAAATAATTTTATTCAATGGACAAAAGCATAAATTCTGTTATCGGATATTGTACACCCCAGACGTCTTAATTGAATGGAGGGAATAGTCAGGTAAAGCGAGTGCTGGAAAATCAAGGCCTCAACTCTTAGAATCCATTCGGTGTGGAAACAGGCCCTTCAGCCCAACAAGTCCACACCGACCATCCAAAAACTAACCCATACAGACCATTACCCCTACTCTATTTCTCTACATTTACAACTGACGAATGCACTTAAACTTCACACCCCTGAACATTGTTGGCAATTTCGCATGACCAATTCACCTTACCTGCGCTTCTTTGGATTGTGGAATGTAACCCACGTAGACTCGGGGAGAAAGTGCAACATTCACGCAGACCATCGCCCAAGGCTGCAATCGAATTCGGCTTTCTCGTGTTCTGAGATGACCTTGCTAACCACCGTGGCACGCCAATGACATATCAAAGAAAATTAGAGGTACTGGAATGCGGGGTTTGCAAGAAACCCAAGAGAATTTTGCACTGACGATCCAGCGTTAGACACGTGCACCTACTTTACATGTGGATTAGTGTGGCTTGAGAGGACACAAGATCATAGTTAAAACGATAAGACATAACACGTCATTCACACGGAAACTGACTTTAAGACAGTAATCGTGACAGTAGTGATGTGAAGAATACCAAAATGGTACTGGCTTTGCAGAACTGTATTTGCTCGAAGTGCAGGGCAGCACCTATGTTGTTATTAGCTCTGAATGTTTCAGAAACAGCCCGGATACCTCAGACAAGTTGTCGGGTGGAGAAAGTTTGAGATTGAGGACAACCGTTTAAGTAAGAAAAAAATAGGACTCTCGGCATCAACCAGTATCAGGGTCAACTTGATTTATGTGAGCAGTGGTTATTTTCGATCACTGCTCGTGCAGAAATCGCCTTTATAACACGGCTTCCCGATTAAAATTTCTATTGGATCATTTATTTAATTATTATCTGATAACAATCTTATTGTTCTCTAATCTAATGCGTTTGATGCAAACATTAAAGGGCCTGATGGATATCATTTGGTTAGTGACGGAAACTGGTTTTCTTAATGTTTCAAGCTGTTTGAGTCCATGGAGATTTGAAACGTGGACAAAACCAATTATTGTCAAATGCCTCGGCAGGGTAACAGGCCAGTCTTTCAGCCACTGCACAACTCATCCACAAAAAAGTGAAAATGGGATAAACCAACTATCTTTCATGTGAAAGAGATTTAATGTCCAATAATTGAAGCTGTTACTTTTTGCCGGTAACATTATGCCCCAATTCAAATTTGGAAGTCAATCAGAAGTCGTTTATTACAGAAAAAGGCCTTGACAGTCAAATGTACTTTCTTGCAGATTACAGGCAGCTAGCTACGTTTTATGCAGAACCCCAAGATAGTCACACGATACACCCTACGGGACACAGAGATCTGAAGCTTTTGCGGTTTTTTCTTAAAAGCTGACAGCTGAAGTCATGGCTGTCTGAGCTCTGCTGCATAACCACAGACCATGACCACAGAGGTTCTTCTGCATATCGGTTTGCAGCAAATCTAGCAGGACATCATGTCATTGTGTTGAAAGCAAGGCACAGTGAAAATTTAATTTGAAACCTTCATGTTTCGTTTTCAATTCTCATCTTATGGTCAGAGGCAAGAGTGAGCATGGCGCTGGACCACTGACAACCAAATATCGTGCGTTTCTATGCCCACCAGTTACACCCAGCATAATTCTCGCAGATAACATTTGCAACATGAATTGAGAAGGGATATAACTAAACAACAAACAATGACAAAGGCAATGAGAATAATCAATACATATGGGTTGTCAGAGCCCAAAAGACGCTAAGAAGCCATCCAACGTAGCCATTTGGGTCATAGTCATGGAATTGCCTCGATGCCTCATTACTTTTGTCTACTTCTCGTCATATGTGGTCTGCCAATTTAAACATATTGTCTGAGGTGTCCGGTCTGTTAATGAAACATTCAGAGCTAATAACAACATGGATGCTGCCTTGCGCTTCGAGCAAATAGTCAAGGGCCAGACATTTCGGCAAAGCCAGTATCATTTTTGTTTTCTCCACATCACTACTGTCACGATTACTGTCTTAAAGTCAGGTTCTGTGTGAATTATGTGTCACGTCTTATCGTTTTAAGTATGGTCTTGTGTCCTCTCGAGACACACTAATCCATTTGTAAAGTAGATGCTGGTTCGTCAGTGCAAAATTCTATTGATCGCAGCATTCTGTCATGTTCGTTATTTCTGAGGTAATGATCACTTTTGCACACTTACATGGGTATTCCAAGACTGTCTCGCGTTTTTGACTTCCATATGATCTTAGCAAAAGACCTATGAAATTTTACTTGTCTCCCCATGTAAAGGCCCAATGCCTCGGCTAGTGGCTTGATCTCCAAAGAAAGTAAAGGCACAATCATCACCAAAAGAATCTGTCAGTTTCGTAATTTAACTTGACCTGCCTTTTCACTGAAATGCATGTTAATTTCCAGCGCTAATTCATTCCATTTCCAGTTATTGTTAGTGCTGTCTCTTAATCCCCTTTCACATTTTGATTATCAAAATGGATAACCTCGCATTTCTCTGTATTAAACATCTTCCACCTTGCATTCATCCATGCTCTCCAAACAATTGCTCACCACAATCTCCACAGTTAATGCTCCCTCAGCAGTAATCTGTCATCTTTGGAGATTTACGTATATCTCAGGTTAACAACATTGAGTTTGGAGTTCGCTGAGCTGCTACGGTATTCAGGGATTCAATGGGATGGTCTGGTGTAGTTGCGACTTTGTCCTGCAGCTCTCTCAAAGTTAAAGTGATGATTGACTTGTGAGAGGAAGACTGTGACTATATACCATGAAGCAGGCACATTAGTGTTATTTAAGATATACTTCGACTGTAACAGGAATGGGCAGGGAGCAGAGGAATAGAGACTCTGAGAAAGTAGGCGGCAGTTTCAGATGGAGGATCTGGATCGGCGGAATCGAGGAGGGCCAAAAGGGCTGTTCCTCTACTGTAATTTTCTTTGTTCTTTTTTCTTCCTCTCCCTCTGCCTTTGTCTCTTATGCCCTTCCACCTCTCTTTAACTCTGTCTCTCACTCGATATCCCTCTTTGTTGATTTCTTTGCGTCTCTCTTTCTCTCTCTTCTGCCTCTTTCTTTCTCTCAATAATCCTCTCTCACACTCTTCCTCTCTAACTCCCTGTCTGTTTGTACGTTCCCCGCCTCTCTCTGTGTCTCTCTATCTCGTCGTCTGTCTCACTCTGTCTTTACCTCTCTCCCACACTTTATTACGCTCTATGTATGCCGTTCTCTTGCCTGGTCTCTCATTTTCTCTTCTTCTATTTTTGTCTCTCGCTCCCTCATTGCTTCTAACTCTCTCTGTGTCCCTGTCTGCATCTTTCTTTTTCTCTTCTGTATGTCCCTTTATCTCTGTCTCCCTACTTGCCTCTCTGTCTGTCGCACTCCCTCTCTACATTTCTTTCTTTGCCTCTCTACCTGTCTCGCGTTGCATTGTTCTATCGTTGTGTCTCACTTTTTGTCTCTCTTTTTGCCTCTGTAGGCGTCTCTCTATCTCATTGTCTCTTCCCTCCCACCAACTCTCCCTCACAAATATTCTGTATCCACTTGTTTGGCTCGTTCTGGTTCCCATTTTCTCTCTCTTCTTTTCTCTTTCCATTTGTCATGCAACTCTTTCCTTTTCTCTTTCTCGCATGAAAAGCAGTTGTTTCCTCGTCTCCCTTTGTCTGCTTGTCTCTCTCTGTCACTCGTTAATTCTCTCACACAGTGTCTGTTTCTCTCACTGTATTTCTTTCACTCTTTGTCCCTCTGCCTCTGCCCCTTCATTTCACTCTTTCTGTCCTTATCCCTTGCCGTACCTCTTCTTTTCCTCTCTCACTCTCTCGCAGCCTTTGCTTCTTTCAATCTCCTCATTTTCAAACCTTCATTAATATATCTTGTCTCTTCTATGTCTCTCTCTCTCTCTCTCTCTCCGTCTCTCTCTCTCTCTTCTGCATTTGACTGTCTGACATTCCCTAACTACCTTTTGCTCTAAGTTTGTGTGAAGATTTGTAGCTCGGGTGCTCGTTGTTGTGGTTCTGTTCGCCGAGCTGGAAGTTTTTGTTGCAAACGTTTCGTCCCCTGGCTAGGCGACATCATCAGTGCTGGGTACCCAATATACCAACCACGACAGCGGACAGCTGAAACTGACAACCGGAAACGGCAGGGACAGACCACTATAAACACCAGAGGAAACATCAAAGAAGCGCTTCGCAGGAGGCTCCCAAGCACTGATGATGGTTAGAAGGCAGTTATGGGTCAACAACATTGCGGTTGTTACATGTCAGCCAGACCAGGGAAGGGCGACAGATTTGGTTCCCTAAAGAGGAGCACACCAGTCACATTGTGAAGGAACAGTGGGACATTGTAAGAGGTACATGAGGACTGAACCTTCTACCTCCCAGTCCAGCATCACTCACAAAATATATCTTACATTATGCTTCAAAATTATATTCTACTTTAAAATGAGAGGAAATCAGTTCCATGCTTATGAAATCTTGCATTAGCTTTCTGATTTATGGCTATCAGGTGAACCTTTTATGGTCACTAGGGATTCCTTTGGCCTCACAGAAACAACTACCTTCCATCTGCAAAGACCAATGGCATAGTCAATGTTGCTTGTATCCAACATTTACACCACACACCACTGGACACTGCTTGTATTTCACCTGCGCAGTGATA
>NC_057717.1:45520449-45556497 GCF_004010195.1 Chiloscyllium plagiosum | reverse complement strand
GATGGGATTTATCCGAGGATTCTCTGGGAAGCGAGGGAGGAGATAGCAGAGCCTTAGGGTTTGATATTTGAGTCGTCATTGTCTACAGGTTTAGTAGCAGAGCATTGGAGGATTGCAAATGTGCCCTTGTTCAGGAAGGGCAGTAGAGATGACTCAGGTAATTATAGATCAGTGAGCCTTATTTTTGTTGTAGGAAAGGTTTTGGAAAGAATTATAAGAGATAGGATTTATAATCATCTAGCAAGCAATAATTTGATTTCAGATAGTCAACATGTTTTTGTCAAGGTCGTGTCTCACAAACCTTATTGAGTTTTTTGAGAAGGTGACCAAGCATGTAGATGAGGGTAGGGCAGTTGATGTGGTATACATGGACTTCAGTAAAGCCTCTGATAAGATTCTACATGGTAGGCTGTTGGATAAAATGCAGAGGCATGGAATTGAGGGTGATTTAGCAGTTTGGATTAGAAACTTGCTTTCTGAAAGAAGGCAGCGAGTGGTGTTGATGGAAAATATTCAGTCTGGAGTCTGATTACTAGTGGTGTGCCACAAGGATCTGTTTTGGGACCACAGCTGTTCATTATTTTTATAAATGACTTAGACGCAGGCATAGGTGGATGGGTTAGTAAGTTTGCAGATGACACTAAAGTCAGTGGAGTAGTGGACAGTTTGGAAGAATATTACTGGTTGCAGGAGGACTTGGATAATCTGCAGAATTGGGTTGAGAGGTGGCAAATGGAGCTCAATGCAGCTAAATGTGAGGTGATGCACTTTGGGAAGAATAGCAGGTAGGCAGAATACTGGGTCAATGGAAAGATTCTTGGTAGTGTGGATGTGCAAAGGGATCTTGGAGTCCATGTGCATAGATCCCTGTAAGTTGCCACCCGAGCCGGGAATATCATGTTGCAACTAGTGCTGCCACACTAGGAATATTGTGTACAGCTCTGGTCACCCCATTACAGGAAGGATGTAGAAGCATTGGAAAAGGTGCAGAGGAGATTTACCAGGATGTTGCCTGGTCTGGAGGGAAGGTCTTATGAGGAAAGGCTGAAAGACTTGGGTCTGTTCTCATTGGAAAGAAGAAGGTTAAGAGGGGATTTGCTAGACACATACAAGATGATCAGAGGATTAGGTAGGGTAGACAGTAGAAGTCTTTTTCCTAGAATGATGATGTCAGCTTGTAATTTGCAAAACTACAAATTGAGTGGTGATAGATTTAAGACAGATGTCAGAGACAGGTTGTTTACTCAGAGAGTGGTAAGGGCATGGAATGCCTTACCTGCCTTTAGGGGCATTTAAACAATCCTTGGATAAGCACATGGATGATAATGGGATAGTGTAGGGAGATGAGCTGAGAATAGTTCACAGGTCGGCGCAACATTGAGGGCTGAAGGGCCTGTTCTGCGCTGTATTTCTGTTTTATGTTCTAAAACTCCATTTCATGCACAAAGGTGGATAATTCCAAAACTGCAGGGTGTACATGTGGGGTTCTACACCACAATACTTTGCAATGCAAATTCTTGGAAACCAGATGGAAATGATGTGCATTTGAAAGGTTTTGTGGGTCTTGTTTTCTGAAAAGTTGAATTAACTCTGCACATTCCCCGATGAGCCTTCTCACTATATAGGACTGAAGTTAGGGGTAGGTTCTTCACTCAGCGAGTCGTAAGTTCATGGAATGCCCTGCCAGTAGCAGTGGTGGACTCTCCCTCTTTATGGGCATTTAAGCGGGCATTGGATATTTATATGGAGGATAGTGGGTTAGTATAGGTTAGGTGGGCTTGGATCGGCGCAACATCGAGGGCCAAAGGGCCTGTACTGCGCTGTATTCTTCTATGTTCTATGTGATCCTCAGCGCAATCTGCACCTCCTGGACCAGATAGGCAGGGATAAGGAATCCATGGGGAAAAGGTGCCATGCACTGGGCTATTCGTTGGAGATTCAGCATATGAAATCAACGTGTGTTGCTTGTGAGTTAACATCGTAACTGATAGCATTGCATTGGGTATGTGGGAGTCTAAGTGACATCGAGAATGTTCAAAATCTTCCTCGATTCAGAAGTTCAAACGTTTGGTTGTGATACATTTATTAAACAAATTTATACACGAATGGCTGAATCTTTGGAGAGGAGCATTTGAGATTTATATTGAAAGTGCAATGGCCTATAGATCATAAGTTCATAGTACAATTAATTCATGTCGGTTCCAATCCGTTCATTTTCTGATCTATTCGTATTCATTGCAAAAAAACTCTTATTATGACCTACTCCATTTTATGCAAACTTTGCCACAAGCTAACAACGCATACTGTGTATCACACACACAATGCACCAATGATCCCCGCACTATCTCAAACAGACCCCGTCCCCCAAATTAATGATCCTCACTCTCTCACACATCGAACGTGACGTCAACAGAATTATTTACACCCCATTGCACATCCATGCCCCTTTCACAATACACTAATCCAGCGCCATCTTGCACTCACCTTGTCACGAATACAGTAAGTTAAACACTCCATCTCACATACAAATCGTACCCAATATTCAAAGCAACAACCCTGTTCCAAATACAATAACTTGTTTCCCATCGCACACACATACTATCCACGATAAAACGATGCACACCTCATCGCAAATACACCTAATCCCCAACCTAATAATGCACAAACTAGTTCACCAAACACCATGCCACAAACACTGAAACTCCATCCGAGGCATATCATGCCTGCAAAACAACAGACAGCACTCCATCTCGGATACAATCTGCCCTTAACACAAAAGGCAAAATCCTATCTGATACATAACTTGTCGCCTATACAGAAACTGCACTCCATCTCGTATGCATCCTGTCACCATACAGTAACCTCCTCCCCATCTTGCACAATCCCTGTCCGATACAACGGAACATACAGCACAACTCATGCACACGTTTTTCCTCCACTGGAATCTGCACTCCATCTCACACCTACCCTGTCCACAATTCAATAACCCACACCCGATCTTACATACACCATCTCCTGTATGATTCAACCCCAATAGTATAACATGCATTCTGTCTATAATGAAATTACCCACATACCAGCTCTCATGTACACCATCTCCAATACAGAATATCGCAAAACTTCACAAGATAAACTTGACACAATACAATTCAACTCACATCCATCCTGTTCAAGCACAATAACTGACACGCCCCTTTCAGCAAACAACTCCATCCTGGATATTGCCCTTTTGCTTCCAGTTTGGGTCTGTCATCTGTAATAATTCTCCTCCATTCACGAATTTATGCTGTCCGTAGTTTTTTCTGCGAGGTAGCGAAAGTATCGATTCTGAAAAATGTGGCTTTGATGTGTTTTAGGATCAATTTCATTACAGCTAACAATTACTGCCTCAGCCAAATGGGTTTGAAGGGAAAACGAAAAACAACATTTTTGCAATGACAGGGATGTGACCATTTCTCTAAGCGAAGTGCTTCTCTGGTTTGATCTGGTTTTAGCAGTCTGTTAGTTCACTGAGTGAAGTCAGATAGGTTAAGGCTGCTGGATCAAGAAACAGCTACATGGAAGACAATGTTCCATGTTGCGAGCTGTATCTGTCTCCTTTGCGACCCTGTGATTTGTTTTCTTTTTCCTTTTTGAGCCAAATGGTAAATGCGGGGATTGATGCAAGCTTTTAGAACAGCATCATTATTTTGGGATGATCTGGTTGCTTTTTTGGATCAGTGACGTTATTCGGAATTCTGTTCTCTTTTGATCGCATTTCAGTCCATAATCTTGTGAATATATCCTGCTTTCCTTAAACTGAGTGGTTTCACCAGTTGCATCCCCACTTGGAATATCCGCACTGCATCTGCTTAAAGCAACTATCAAAATTAAGGTTTGTGTAAATTTCTAGAAATGTTTGGAGGGGGTCTGGTCTGGTTCATAACGAGTGTATTAGTAAAAGCTTTCACTTTTATGATATGTTAGTGACTATCACCGCCTGACTTCCAACCAAATCTCACGTGGGCCAAATATAGGTGTTCCCTGAAAAATTCCTGCTCGGTTCAACAATTTGTACTTATGCATTCAGCGCTCTCCTCTCCTCTGTCTCCTCTGGAATTGCATCCTTTTTCGTTTTTCTTTCCAAGACTATTATTCTGAATTAAATTTCTCAGCACAGATATCAATTCATACATTTCTGATTGAAATGTCATTGGTCCTAGTCTGCTCATTCGACCAATTTCTTCGGGCCCTTTTGCCATTTGACACTATTTCGCTCACAGTGCACAATAAATTCTATTCTCTAATCGTCACCAAATTCCTGTAACTGACTGAGGTTAAATTCCGCTCACTGACTGTAGCTCAACCTCTGTCATTGACTGAGATTCATATTCCACTGACTGAAAGGCGATCAATCACTATCACTCATTCAAGTCGAATCCCTACGCTTATTAACATTCAATTGCTGTCAGTGTTTGGGTTTCAATCCCCGTCACTGACTGAGACTCATATCCTGGCACTGACTGAGATTCAACCCTGCACATCAAAGACGGTAACAATGCTGTGCTTTCTAAAAAAACCTGTATTCCGATCACTAAATATTGGGAAAATAACTAAAACATTGCCCTGTTCTGAAAATAATATTTGACGACTTTGTAGTTCGTGTCATTGGGGCGAATTTCTATCCGTGTTGCTGTTGTGCACGTCATTACATTGGATCCATTCTTGAAGACAAGTGTGACAATCCTGATCTGAAATTCGTTTTCAGCACTTCAACATTAGTACTCTGCAAATCTAACAACAAAAAATTACATGACAGAAAATCTTTGGAAAGTTACTGAAAAGTAACATACACTAACTTAATATTTCCCCATCTTCCTCAAATAACAGTTATTTTATCAATTCCACTTCCAAAAGCTTCATCACCACTAAGGTTGAAACAAACGACCTGTGGTTTTTGAAAACAACTTAGCATCCTTCTTGTTGAACAATCATATACTTTTCAATTCTCCTATGATCTGACGGAAGTGGAGAGTGTGTAGCTGGAAAAGCATAGCAGGTCAGACAGCATTCGAGGAGCAGGAGAATCGACATTTCGCGAATAAGCTCTTCATCAGGAATGTGGTGCGTGGGCCGGGGCTGAGAGATAAATGGAAGGGAGGTGGGGTTTGTGGGGGGAAGGTAGCTGAGAAAGCAACAGGTGAATACAGGTGAAGCAGGTGATCAGTATGAGGGCGGAGTGATGGACAGGTGCAGATTCCGGTGCTGAATTGTGGGGCAAGGAGAAACGAGGAAGCTGTTGAAACCCACAATTATCCGTGTGGTTGCAGAGTCCCAAGCCGAAATATGAGGCATTCTTCCTCCAATAGTCGTGTGGTAACGGTTTGGCAATGAAGGAGGCCCAGGACCTGCATGTCCTTGACCGAGTGGGAGGGACAATTGAAGTGTTCAGACATGAGATGCTGCATTTGGTGTGCGCGACTGTCCCAGAGATGTTTTCACAAATGATATGCAGAAGGCATCCTGTCTCTACGATGGAGAGGAGCCAACACTGGGTGCAACGGATGCAGTAGATGACATTGATAGAGGTATGGTAAATTTCTGATGGATGTTGCAAAATCCCTTGGGGCCTTGGGAGGAGTTCTGGGGAGTACTGTGGGCACAGATTTTGCATTTCCTGCAGTGGCAGGTAAAGATGCCAGGAGTGGGGTGTTGACCTGACGAGGGAGTTGTGGGGAGAATTGTCTTTCTGTAACGCTGTTACGAATGGTGAAGGAAATATATCTTTGGCGGTGGGGTCCGTTTGGAGTTGTCGGGAGTGGCGAGGATGATGCGATATATGCAGAGATTTTGGTATGGAAGATGAGGACCAGGAGGTTCTGTCCTTTCTGTGTTGCGATGGGTGGGTTTCAAGGGCAATGCAGTGGCAAGTGGATGATATGTGCTGGAGGGCATCTCAGACACGAGGGAAGGGAAGTTGCGATCATGGAAGACGGAGGTTCTCTGGGATTTTCTCACTTATTCCAGTCCCAAGCCTCCAACTGGGCACCGCCTCTAGATTGGACCATCACTTCCCGCTTTGACTTATCACCTTCCTCAGCTTCATCGACCTATCCCTTTCTCAGCTACCTTTCCTCTCAAACCCACTCCACTCCCATGCATTTCACAAGGGTGACCCACAAGCCTCATTCCTGATTAATTGCTTATGTCCGAAAGGCAGATTCTTCTGCTCCGGGGAAGCCGCCTGACCTGCTGTGTTTTTTCCTGCAATACGCTCTCGACTCCGAGCTCCAGCAACTGCAGTCTGCACTTTCTATTTCTCCATCTTCTAATGTGACCCTTACATCTAAAGATTAAGTCGGAAAATAACGAAAAGGCTTTTCATCTTTTGGCAGTCTCTTGCATTTTCTCATCAATCGTATCTCACTGGGTCACTTGTATTATTTTTTAATTGTCAGTATGCATAATTTCACCAAATTATTGCGTTTCAATGAACAAATATTCATGCCACTGGTATTTCATGTCCGACCAAGGCAAACACAATTGATCACTATTTTGTCAGATTTCTAATGATTGAAACATAATTTGCCGAAGAGCATAGAAAAGAACAGAACACGACAGGGCCTTCACCATTAGACATCGTGCCTACCTTTTCTTCTACCCAAAGCTCAAACTAAACTACATATCCTACATTTTACTGTCATCCATTGTGCATACACGGGAAATGCGATATGTCACTAATGCTACCTACCACGACTTGCAATGCATTCAACACACCGACCACACTCCGTGCAAACACACTACCTCTGACATCTCCCCTAATTCTTTCTTCTTTGATTTTAAAATTATGCCCACTCATGATAAACATTTTCGCCCTGCGAAAACTCTATCTTTTACAACTTTATGAAGAAATCTCACATCCGTCTTCGGTCCCTTTCTTCGCAAGAGTTCTCTTTCAGTCCAGGTATAATCCTGTGAAAGCATCCTCTCTCCTCTCTATAATTTCAACATCGTTCCTATAATGAGGAGATCAGAATTGAACCCAATATGTTAACTGCACTCTAACCATGGCTGAAAGAACTGCAGCATAACCTTGCGGCTCTTCAACTGAATCCCACTGCTAATGAAAGCCGAAATATCATATACCATCTTAACAATCCTACCAACTTGGCTAGCAACTTTGATGGATATGTGCATTTCATAGAACCTGGTCAAACGTCTGTTGTTCGTGACAGGTCCTTTGAGTAAATAGTTTCACTCAATGGTGCAGGTGTCCGCAAAGGGGGAGAGCTTGTTGGAAGTTAGTCAATGTGGACTTATGCAGTAAAGTGGGAAAAATGGTGTCACACTCCTGATTCGTGCTATTTCGATGTTTCACAGACTTGGGAGAGACATGGGTTCCAACAGTGATAGCATTTAGTGTTTCTTGAGGCCACGACATTGCAGTTCCTGACTAGTTCACTTTTCGGGTAATGTAAATACAAAAGATATTGGCAGTGAAGGAATAGTTGCAGGAACCGCTACTGAACGTCAATTAGTGATGAATGGATTCTCTCTTCTTGCAACTAGTTATTTCCTGATACATCTGTGCGTTATTGTTACTTGCCGCATTGAACGCCATTCCAGGTATAATGATCAAAGACTTGTCATTTTCATATTTAATTGGTGCACCATGTAGATGCTGTGATGACTCATTATCTCAGAGCTTTGTTTGTTATGATGATTTAATATATACTTTCCTTTATTTTTCCCTGGCAGAATCCACAATTACATATTTGGTCACATGAAAAGCAATTCGATGCATTTTGCATACTCACGTAATCCATCTATGCTTACGACAATACCCTTGTATCATCTTCGTTGATTAGATGTCTATACATTGACTGAAACTTCCTTCGTGCCAGCTGTTTAGATCGGACAGAATTTGAATGCAGGAGCGTTTCTTGAAGCGATAAAGTATTATCTCAACTCGGAGTGGGGCGGTATTAGACCTTGGGCAACGAGACCCAAGAAGTGTTTGAAATTTCAGTTGGGAAGAATCTTGCGAACAGTGATAATCAGTCTGTTAAATTTGGGATATTTATCTATTAGGATGAACGGGCGGACAATTGAAAGCGTAAATTGTGGGAATGTCATAAAAAAGTAGCTAAATCCACATATCCACATCTGTCATGATGCAAGCATTTAAAAGCCAGTTCATCAGAGATCATGTCAAAGCACCTTCCTGCAGGGATGAAAGATAAGGATTTCAGGATTTGGGAATGATGGAGAACACGAGGTATTTAAAGAGCAATTAAGAAGAATAAAGAAAGTATGTAATCGTTAGTCTAGTCCGTTGCTTAATGTAAAGACAGCAAGAAAAATAATCTTAAAGGAGAAATTAGGAGGGGGTAAAGGGGCGATAAAATGCCCTTGGCAGTTTGGCCTAAGTAGAATCACAACATGTTTTTTTATGCATATTAGGACGACGTGGTAGTTAGGGAAAAGGACGCCCTCTCAAGTGAAATAAATAAATTTATGTTTCGAGCTTGATAAAGTGGATGATTCATTTAATGCGTATTTGCATCAGCATGTTATAGCAATAAGAAATTCAGCGCCGGTAAGATTTGGGAGGGGCGTGCATATATTCCTTTGGCATTTCGATATGAATGAGGAGCCATTTGTCATCTTGAGAAATAAAAGTAGGCCAATCTCCCCGTCTTGATGATATCTATTCCATGGATTTAAGGGAGAAAAATGTGGAGATTCCTTGGACACCCGGCAAACATCATTCTACCCTCTTTATATGCAGGGAAGGTCGCAGAAGACTGGAGGATAGTCAGTGCCATTTCTACGGTTCAGAAAAATAAATATATGTTATTTTCGAAAATTATGGTTGGCCGAGACTCACGTAAAGATCGCAAAATAATTGCTTAAGATTCTTATGGGCAGCATTTATCTGAATTTGGAAATGCAGGAGAGTGAGCATGGCTTTATGCTGAGGAAGTCTTGTCTCACAAGTCTGATTTATTTTTTTTATGGATGTGATATCTGGACGTACGACAGAGGATGGTGTCTCCATGGACTTCACTGAATTATTTTCCAATTTCCTCCCTGGTGGACTTGGTCAAAATATTACGCCAGGTGGAACACAAAGTAAGTCGGTCTTTTAAGAGCCAGAAGTAATGGTGGATGGTGATTTATAGACTGGAATTCTGTGAGCACTGGGCTTGCAAATGCAACAATGGAGTAACCGCGATTGTTTAAATTTAATTTGATTTATTTGAGTTATTATCTACACCTTAACAAGATACACTCTAGCATATAGTTTTACATGCTATCCAGGCAAAACTAAATTGAACTCAGTGATGATAATGGAACAAAATGCAGAATATGTCATGTCCAGACGAAAAAAAAGTGTAGAGAAAGATCTGTTCTAAAACTCTGTGAGGCTCATTCATAATTTTTATAACAATGCAGCAGATGCTGCTCTTGCAACATTTCGTATACAGTTTCAAAGATTTGTCTCTTCTGCGATCAATCTTTATTTGGCTCCTTTGCCACAAGTGCACGAGAATACAGAGATGAATCCGTACATGGCTTTAGCGTGGCCCGCTGAGTATTTAGCTCAGATCGGAATAGAGGTCAATGATCCGATATATTTCACAGTTGAGCAAACTTTTATTCATTTCGAATCACAATGATTGCATGCAAAAGTGCCATTATTTTTTCCCCTTAATCTGTGCAGCAAATCCTGCAAACCACCTGATCAACGAAGGAGAGCCCAATCGGCAGCCCTACGTCCCCATGTTTACAAGAACCCGTAATCGTCAACTATTGGGTTCTTGCAATATATCCCATTATTCATATTCCAAAGTTAACGATTATAATCTTTTACAGATATTTACCATACTTCCTTATTAGTAAGCACTTACTGAATTGTGTTACTCATAATATTCATTGCTTTAGCTACCAGATTATGCTCTTATATTTCACACAGGTCTCACCACAGGAGATACAAAAAGAGGTTAGTTATTTCAATTTTCTGTAAAATTCAGAACATAAGCTCTAAAATAATGCTACTTAGATGTTAAAGTCTTTCTGCGTACTGCTATTGTTGTCATACATTACCGAATGAATTTTCAGTAGCTTCTGTTGGAGAGTCAGTTAGTCAATGCCCTTCTGTCATTCAGCTGCATATTGTCACATATTGACTTCTGATATGGCAGTTACTGCCCTTATTCTCATTAACCCTCCTGCTCAATCGGACAACATTTTATTTTAGTTATTACTAAAATTTATTCGCTTACACAGCTCAATGAACTTGACTGATCTTCTAGGGTCTGACAAGACATAATCCCAAAATTATCATTTGTCTCTGTAATTGTGCTATCCTATTATTTTTAACGTTACTGCAAAATTAAGACTGTCTGTTCTCACATATCTCTTATAAATCTGTGTCCTACATGGATCTGCAGGCATTATTGTTTGCAAGAAATCCTTGTTAATGAGATCAAAATAGACACTCTACCTTTACATTACTCTGTGTCAAACCGACCATTGTGCAAACAAATGGCCTCAGCTAGTTGAGAATCGGGGATTTAATTCTGTTACTGCAGCCATATTTAGGTCAATGGGCGATCAGAATGTGCCACATCTGACCAGGAGCTGCCGCAACAGTATAGAACTGAAGATCGGGGATCTCTGTGCAGCTTGATTCCGGGTTCTGTGGACAATAACTCTTCACTAGTAGTTTTATATCCGGGTATTTTTCTGGAATGTCAAGACATGATACAAAATATGTCGTGCCTTATTCATTTTAATTCTCATTCCTCTTTGACTTCACGCTTCCATCGAAATTTTCCTCTTTCAATTGATATCTGCATCGCACCAGAAGACTGTAATTACTGCTTTCCTGAATATTTATCGCTTTTAATTTCTTGCCATTCGTCTCTGAAAATAACTTTGTGTCCTTACTTTTTTAATTATCACGTTCTGTTTCGTTATTTCCATTTATGTTCTACTCCTTGCAGGAAACTATAATTTCATTCTTATCTAGCATCATTGTATATGTCTCCACTTGAGTTCTTGCATGTCATGTTAATGCAAAATTGCTGATATTTGTCATTTGTGAAGTTTTAAAAGTATTAGACTTTGTTATGGAATCATTAATGCACAGTCACCTTTCCATTTGTTCAACCATATCGAAAGGAATATGTTAACGTTGCTGTACACTAGCACCGCATCACATTGGATTGTCATGTAAATGTTTCATAACCAAAACAGATAACACGATCAGTGCAACGTCCGTGAAGCTTTCTTGATATTTATATGCGCCAGTCTGTTCAAGTGGGTGGCATCACTTCTGGTTTGAATGTGGGATCTCTGTCAAAATGCTTGTGGGTGGTATTATGGTTTGAAAACGAAGCCTTTAAGAAGTATCATGCGTGTCTCTGTTTAGACTGTCCAAGAATTCTGACGTTGATCAAGTGAATGCGTGCTGCTCTTTGCATGTGTGTACTGAGGCACATTACAGGTGTTTGGTATCGTATAACTTTTTTTGTGTAACTATCATTTTTATCACAATTTTTAAAATTGTAAATAACTCTAGGAAGTCAAGAGGGAGGAACAAAACTAAAAAAGAAGCAAGAGTTCACTTGCATCACCCATCAGGAAATATTCCTGTCTCGATCATACAATCATGAAGAACGCTGAGAAGTCAATTACAAATTATTTTGCAAATCTGGTTAACACAGCATTTACTGAAAATGTTTGGTGCATCGTGTTCTCATGATTATCTGTGAATGATTTATGAAAAAGGAGGATAAAAATACACATTATTCCATGTGTCAGCTAACCAAGCAAATTGAGAGCAGAAATGCTCTTTGTGGAAACTGTTATCTCTCTAAATTACATGAAGAAGAGCAGACAGGGTTGTTTCCTTGAGACAAAGGGAACGTGATTGCCGGATTTAAATTTACGAGTGAGATGGATAGCATGGAAAGGAACATAATTTTCCCGAGACAGACGGATGAATTACCATGGACATGGATTTACAGTAACGGGAGAGAAGTTTCAGTAGACTTCTAAGGATTTTGTTTTTACGCAAATGTTGATGGAAATGTCCAACTCGATGGCTGTACGCGGCCAGAACTCTCTTAGTATTTCAGAAACATTTAGAACAGTACTTGCAATGCACAGACATTGGTCGAGGGCTCAAAAGCAGAATCTGTAAAGTTAGTTATAATCGGAAGGCTCTGCTTTGTTGTTTCTATTCTGTCATTCTCTATAACTCTATAACAAAGAACAAAGAACAATGCAGCATGGAAACAGGCCCTTTCGACTTATAGACATGTGTTGCCACATTTTGGTCTTTCACAATAAAATTGTCCTCGCTTGAAGGAAACGTAAACCACTCTTTCCGTTCTGAAAATAACCTCGTCATTGTATCTGCTTCCAGATGAACATCCTCTGACAACGCATTCCAGGCACTCATCACCCTTTCAAAACAAAAAAGTGCCTCACACACCTCTCCAAAATGTGAGCCGTGGCACCTTGAGCCAGTGCTTTTTGTTTCGTAACTGACCCCTTACGCTGGGCACAAGCCACCATGGTTTCCACTCTATCAATGCCAGTCACAAATTTGTAAACACCTAGTAGCTCACTCCTCAACTTCCTGCGCTCCAGTCAAAGCAAGCCCTCTCTGTCCAAACTTTCTTCACGGCTCGAACCACCTAAACAGGAAATGTCCCAGTAAGTGGGACAGCACGATGACTTAGTGGTGAGGCGGTGCAGTGGCTCAGTAGTTAGCACTGCTGCTTCGCAGCGCCATGGTCTTGGCGTCAATTGCAGCCTCAGGCATCGGTCTGCGTGGTTTTGCTCCAGGTTCTCCAATTTCCTCTCACAGTTGAAGGATGTGCAGTTCAGCTGAATTGGCCAAACTATTTGCCCATACTGCATAAGGATGTGTATGTTCGGTGCGTAAAAGTCTGTAAAATGTGTGCTGAAAGGCAAAAGGTCTGGGTGGGATCCTCTTTGGAGGTGCAATGTTGACTTGTTCGGCCGAAAGGCCTGTTTCCACACTTTAGGGATTCTATTTTTAAAAAAATGTACACTCTCCAGCGCATCCACATACTTCTGCTTGTGCGGTTACCAGAACTTTATTCGATGTGAGAGTAGGGCCTAATTAAATATCGATAAAACTGTTATCCTCGTACTCAGTGCCCATTACAATGAGGAGTGGTGTGCAATTGTCTATTTATAATACGTCAGCTCCCTGTGCTGCCACGTTCAATGATCTGTGCACCTCCACATTCAGCACGGTCACCATGTCAATACTGTGAAGGGCTCTGCTATTCAATTTATAATTTCGATCTGCACGTGCATTGCCAAAATACATCACTCGCATTTGTCCAGGTTAAATTACATCCGCCATTTTTGTGCCCATGCCTCCAAGTGAGTTACTTCCTGCTTCATCCGCTGACAATCCTCCTCAGTAACCGCGAATCCAGCAACGTTTGTATGTCCAAAAACTTACTAATTACACGAGCTACATTTTCTTTCAAATCACTCACATAGATCACGAACAGCAGATGTCACAGCACCGATTCCTGTGGAACACCACTTGTCGCAGTTCGCCATTCTGAAAAAAAAAACTCCCTTGACCACGATCATCTGCCTTACATGACGTCGTCAGTTCAGTATTCAACTTGGGACCTCATCACTGTAACATGTGATTTTATGTTTTGTTCCAGTCTTCCATGACCAATGCATCCAGTATTCCAAATATGGCTGAAGTAAAATCTAGGGAGAGCAACGCTATCAGAGTCTCATCTATCTAGTATGTTTAGAGGTGCAAAGTATGGGTATGGCGATGAGTGATGCTAAGAATCTGAACTGTGCACTGTGAACCTCTGGCACTGTGTCTGAAGATAAGAGACCGTGCGCATCCCCTCATGCCTTTGTGAAAAAAAGAGGTTTGTGGTCCAGAATTGTGCACGGTGCTTCAATTATTTAAGATTCAGACAGTCCATGTCTCTGCACAATGCTCACTTTTCGTTCTATATGATACATGTCGAATGACTACAAATGAAAAGCCCCAATTATTATCAAGTGCAGTTATTTCTGAGGTCGGAGTTGCTCATCACTCTAACACTATTGCCTAAGAAAGTGATATGATGACCATAGCTGAACACTGTGCTTTACTTCTAGTCAACTGAATCACCGCTGGGGCCAGAGCGGTGAACAACGAAAAAGATGCTTCTTGTACGTATCTTACAACATCAGGAAACGTGTCATTATGCCTGTCAAGAAATCACCAAAAGAAATGTTGACTAGCACGTACGAACACTGATAGGAAACTTTATCAGGAGCTTTGTGAACCCATTTTGTTTTAATCTGGCCCAAGGGACAGACATTACATGGACAGCATTGTCTCCACTTGTTCAGTTCTTAACTACTGTATCTTCATTATGTTTTAACTTGTAATCGAATCATTGACCCTCAAAACGTCTCTAGCGTAACCATGGGAAAAAAAAAAACATTTTGTGCCATGAACCCAAAATATCGTAGCGGTTTACCATCGTAACAATCAGTTTATCCCATGCAAAACCGACTTCCTTCTGTTCGGGTTAAAATGATTCTAAATAAGAAATACATACACAGTAATGCAAAAAAATGTTTTTTTTTACTTTAATCTCCCCACGATCATGTTTGCTGCTCTTTTTACTGGTCAACTTCTCGTTCTTTCTTTGCCTCTTTGTGTCTTTTTTCCTTCCTCTCATTCTTCTTTCTTTCGTTCACCCCTTCACACTTAATTGTATCTCTCTATCTGTTTGCAGTTACTGCCAGGGTTTGACTTTGTTTTGCCATCATTCCCTCTCTCAGTCTGTTTTAATCACATGTGTTTCATTTCCCCTGTCATTATTCTGTTGCGATCAACTCCTCCACATCACTGTTTTGGTCAAATTCCTGGTATGCTGTTGTATGTCTGACCCTGCATAAATATCCGACAGAATAATGAGATATTTCCCGCATGAATCCGGTTATCGTTTGTAAAATATTTGCAACTGTGGCTGATCTTCTCTAACAAGTGTTGTGATGCTCTCTGAGGTTCATTAAAACAAGAAGAACGAATAAGCTCGCATTGAATATGAACGGAACGGTTATTGTCTTTCTGTGGAAAACAAGCACAACCGTGTTATTGCTGAAATTCCAATTATCCTCAGTTTAGATTTCTAAATATTGTTACCCGTTAGATGCAGATGTCTTTCCTGAGTGCAACGCATGAGTTATGAAACTGACCAGCCTCACTCAAAGTATTTAAAGAATATAGCCTAGACCCTAACATTTTTTTCGGATTTGATAGGCAGATGTGAGTGGATGTTCCAGATCTGATGCAACTGGTCAAGCCACTCAGCCTTAAGCTAAAGAAAACGTCTTTAAGCATGGCAGTTAAAACATTCTAAATGAAAACAGAACTTAGAATAACCTATTGGAAAACTTAACCGACCAGATACAGTAGCTATTGCTAATTAATTATTCTAATAGAATAAGATTCAATAATCGCACCCAGGCAAAAAAAAACGTTAAGACAAAGACAGATCCTTACCGACAGGAGGCAATGACATCCACAGAGAAGAGCTCAAACGAAATTCAGATAACGTTTTACTGGAGTTCCCAACTCTCCTGGCTCGCACAACCTATGACTGTTGCAGGTAAAACCGACTAGAAAAGAAAATATGTACTTGGGGATATTCGTGCTCCCCTCCCATTATTAATGCAGACTCTTCGGCAAATCTGCCGTTATGACCTTCTCATTTTTTATAGGACAACATAACCTTTGAAAAATAAAAGAAGTGACTGTTTCATTATACATGCAAAAACAGAAATCTAACGTGTCTAAAATTTGTGAGAATCATATAGATGTCAAGACAAGGTTAGTATTTGTTGCACACTTCCAGATAGCAGTTGCAATAATTAGCCTTGACATTATTACAGTTCCCTACAGAATCTGAATAATGCAGAGTGAGTTAACTAACTTGAGCTTTAGCCTCAACAGAGATCGGATTGAATACAATGCCACAGTTAATTGAGAAACAGCAGAGCAAAAAATCCATTGATCCTACCAAATAACATGGTCGTTTCTCTTTTGGACTTCAATCATTAAAGCTGTATAATGTCATTGACGGCAATCCGTGTGACGTCTTCTGATATATGAAGAATCACCACAGAAGCCGATGGAATTTTATTCATGCTTCAAGTTTCTTAAGTATGGGCATTGGCAATTTCCACAGAGAAAAACAATTCGCCTCAAGCCATGAAAAGTCATTGCACGTACGCAGCAAGACTTGGAAAGAAGTTCAAGTTTTAGCTCGGAATTTGCAACAAACATTCATGCAATACATTATTCATGACGTTTAATGACCTGTTTATTACGGAATCTCCCACGTGGAAAGCAAATAATATGTTTTTGTCAAGGCCACACTTCAAACTGCATTGAATTGATGTGAGTTAATTAATTCTTTCTCGACAAAAGCCTGTCACATATTTGGATAACTGCCGTGAGTGACTTGTAATATTGCTGCTCGAAGTTTGCCCACTGCCTACAAGCACAGGTAGGAATACGACAGAATGCTTTCCAATTGCTCAAAGGATTGCAACTCTCACAAGGTTTCAGAAGTCCACATCTAAAATAAGGAAAGACCAGCCCATTTGATGCGGAATTATTCAATTTTTTATAACACATGCAATTTGCGAGAAGTAGCATTTATTCCAAACTGCATTGCATCAATGAACTCTGTTATTTTGACAAAAAAAAATCTCGTCACGCAGTGTACTTCAGGTCGTGACAAAAGGGCATGAGAATGAACCAGGAGCAGAGGACAGGTCTCGGCCATTCATCCCGTCGAGCCATGTGTGCCATGGCTGATGTCTTTTGCAACTCGATTTTCTACCTTTCTCCCATTTTCGTAATCAATTTGCTTAACAAACATTCACAGAATAGGTTTTCTTCAACTTAAATTATCACACGACCCAGAGTCAACAGCCATTAGCGGAAAGTACTTCTGAACATCTCCCACACTTTCTGTCCAGATGTGTGCCTGCCATTTTTTTTTAACGATCGGGTCCTATTTTGCCTGATTATTTACAATAGTTATGGAAGCTTCAAAAGGTGGATATCGTTCACGTTCATCTCTTTTTTGTTTACCTTTCATATCTTGAATATGTATTTTGCAATTTCTCTTAACAGTCAAATCCCAAGGGATAATAAGCGTAACCGTTGCTATTTCTACTTTGAAATTAACCTCATGTGCATCTGTGTGCGTGAGAATGAGGGATCACAGAGCGAGGCAGAGAATTCGTATTACCGAGAACTCTGAGACAATTGAAGTGTCATAGAGATGTGGCGTTCGTCATAGAATATTTTCAGCATGGAAGCAAGGCATTCAGCACATCGAGTCCATACCATAGCTCTGAAGAGCATCCCATCACTCTTACATTCAATTGTGGGCGGCACGGTGGCACAGTGGTTAGCACTGCTGCCTCACAGCGCCTGAGACCTGGGTTCAATTCCTGCCTCAGTCGACTGACTGTGTGGAGTTTGCACGTTCTCCCCGTGTCTGCGTGGGTTTCCTCCGGGTGCTCCGGTTTCCTCTCACAGTCCAAAGATGTGCAGGGTCAGGTGAATTGGCCATACTAAATTGCCCGTAGTGTTAGGTAAGGGGTAAATGTAGGGGTATGGGTGGGTTTCGCTTCGGCGGGTCGGTGTGGACTTGTTGGGCCGAAGGGCCTGTTTCCACACTGTAATGTAATGTAATCTAATCTAATCTAATCTAATCTGATAACTGTCATCCAGCATTCCTAGTCCAAGCCACGTAAACTTAACATATTTGGACTGTGGGAGGAATCTAATGTAAACATAAGGCGAATGTGCAAACATCACACATACAGTCGCCCGAGATTGAAATCGATCACGGTTCTCTGGGTCTGAAAAAATGGGTTACAAAGAAGCCACCGTACCACCGAATGGAAGGCAAATAAGAAAGAGCATATGTAAAACTCGGAGCAGTCAGGGATGGAACCAGAATGAAAATATTGAATGAAGGTTCCTTTGTTGTTAGGCGCGATCAGATGAAACCAATTTGATTGAGATACCGAAGTGTCGAGTGACTGAGAGAAAAATACGCACGGGAAACAACATTTACAGATATTACCTAAATGAACAGTGATACGTCACTATACAGTGGGTCCAGATAAATTATTTCAACACAATGAAAACACAAAAGAAAGTTTTATGATGAACTGTACACAATACATTATTTACCTCATTTCCTTCGAACGTTTCCATACCATATCATTTTATTTGATCAGTACAATTCAGACCAGGAATTCCTCGCCATTCGGATACTGCCTCAAGGCCTTGATTGGACTCTGCAGAATCTGGTGCAAAAAAAGATACTCTGTTGGTCAGACAAAGTCTGGTCAAGTGACCTCAAACTACTCAAAAAAGATGACTTCGAATGGAAGGGGGAAAGAGGCATTAATCACAGCAGTAATGCTATTTTCGTAATGTCTAAATGGAAACTGATATTAACAAGCTAGCTTGAAAACAACGTGCGGTTACAGTTGGGTATCTGGATTAAAATTACTGAATCAACGTGAACAGGAACTTAGAAGAGTGCCAGGGATCTTACGAAATGCGATGAATGATAATGTTATTTCTGATATAAGTATTGTTTGGGTGAGTCTGACATCAGCGCAGTGCAAGTTGTTGGAGGATATTCCGAGTGACAGGATTTACATGTATTTTAAAAGGCAAGTTCTGACTGGGCGATCGTCAGCATGGCTTTGTGCATGGGAGATGATGTCTCACAAATTTAATTGAGTCTTTTGAAGAAGTAACAGAGAGGATTGATGAGTGCAGAGTGATAGACTTCATGTTTCCGGGATTTAGTATGGCGCTCGACAATATTCCTCATGAAAGAATGCTTAATACGATTAGATTTCATAGAGTGCAGGGAGAACTAGCCGTTTGGATACAGAACTGGCTTTATAATAGAAGTCAGAGGCTGGCAGTGGAAGCATGCTTTTCAGAATGAAGGCTTGTGACCAATGAAGTGCCACAAGAACCGGTCGTGCATCAAATGCTTTTCGTTATTCATACAAATGATTTTGATGTGAACATAGGAGTTACACTTAGCAAATTTGCAGATGACACCAACATTGGCAGGAAAGTGAACAGCGAAGAAGCCGATCTCAGAGCATAACGGGACCGTCATCTAATGGGCTAATAGGCTGAGAAGAGGCAGGTTGGGTTTAATTTAGTCACATACGAGTTGTTGCATTTTGGAAAAGCAAATTGGAGCAGGACTTATACACTAAGAGGTATGATCATGTGGAGGTAGCTGAACAAAGCGATTTAGCAGTGCAGTTCTTAGTTCCTTGAACGTTTAGTCGCAGGTAGATCGGACAGTGAAGAAAACACTTGTTATGCTTTCCTTTATCGGTCTGAGTACAAAGTATTGGAGTTGGGAAATCACGTGTGCAGGACAACGTTTGGGTCCCTGTTGGACCGTTGTGTGCAATTCTGGTCTGCTTCCTCGCGGAAGGATGTTGAGAAATTTAAAAAGTTCAGAAAGCACTTTCCAGGACGTTGCCATGTTTGGAGTATGTGAGCTGTAAGGAGAAGGCTGAATAAGCTGGGTTTGTTTTCGCTGGAATGTAGGAGGCTAAGGGGGGACATTATAGATATTTATAAAATCATGAGGGGTATGGATAGGCTAACTAGACAAGCTTCTTTTTTACAGTGCCGTGCTGACGTCCAGAACTAGAGGACGTAGGTTGAAGTTGAGAGAGGAAACATATGAAAGGGATCTAACGGGAAAATCTTTTCACGCAGTGTGCTGGGTTATTGGAATGAACTGCCAGGGGAAGTGTTGGAGGCTGGTACAATTACCGCATTTAAAGCCATCTGGATGGGTATATGCATATGGAGTATTTGGAGTGATAAGTGCCAAGTGGTGACATTTGGGACCAGATTAGGTTCGTATAACTGGTCGGCATGGCCGCGTTGGGCCAAAGCGTCTATTTAAATGCTGTATGCCTCCGTGACTATCACTTTCTGTCTCTGAGTTGAATTTCCTATAGTCAGTTATTTGAGTTCTTTCCTTTCTGAGATACATTGACTGTTAAACTTAGCTATCCAGAGCCCTATTTCAAAACATGACATGATGGGAAACTGGGAAGCTGTATGAAATGCCGCAGGGAGTTCAAGAATACCAGCTGGATATCACAGCTGATGCAGATTAATTTCAGAAAAGTGTGTTGCGAGTCATTTTTGTCATACAAGTTAGTAAAATATTACATTTAACAAACTACTTCGAAAAGGAAGCAGTTTTTAAACAAGACAAAAGGAGTTATCGGCACAGATATCCCCACTTTTCAAAAGTTCACTTCACACAACGTCACTTTTCCAGAAGACCAACATTCATTCCTGTTTTCGCTAAATGAAACAAATCCAAAAATGGTCATTTTTCCCCTATTCAATCAATGGTTCTTCTCTCTCCGCCATTTCAGCTTATGGAAAGTTCATTGCAACGCTCTATTTTCGGATTATGAGTGATACCAGCGTTGAGATTATTTGATTTGGGATGCCAGATTGAGATCACATCTCATGGACTGCGCAACACGTCGGCTTTTAACAAAATTAACGTAAAATGCTCAGTTAATCAAGTTATGTTGAACGTAACTGATGATTATTTCGATGCAATTTTGATGTAGTTCTGGTTCTGGTGTCACTGGATGATCACAAAATCACTACAAGTTCAAAGAAATTCATCGTGCTGTTTCAATGGAGGTTACATTGAATATAAATCGTGTAAATTGTCTCCATTGACAGAAGTAGATGACGCAAATTCACATCAATTGGTAACAGAGAGCACGTAGAAATCATGTCAGAATCATTCCTCATGGAAGGGCAGGAAATGATGACACATGCCTTTCCCGGAAGTGTGGTCATTGTAGTGACAATGAAGGTAACGAAAAGCAAAAGTATTTCTCACATGAAATGTGCACACTTCTGCAAAAGGTGGAAAGAAAATTAGCTTGAGAAACCCTTCAAGATGAATTTCGCCATCCAACACGAGCCTCGGTCCGACAGGCTGAATAAAATCCTTTCATCTGACCACTGTCGGATTCTGCATTCATACTTAGGTCATCCAGTACAGTTTTTGTTGTCATGTTCAACAGAACATCGTCATGACCGAGGGCCAACTACACCTAATGCGAAATCAATTTGATAATTCCATCGGGTGCGTGTTTTTGTTAATATTTTCAGGCAAGAGAATCACTATCTCGTATCTCTCACTCTGATGTCACTGCATCCCATCATACAATATTGAGTCAGAGAGCATGGGAGCAGACTATTATGGTCAACTCGTCAATGCTGAACAGAACTCAGAATTATACTAGTCCCACCCCCCAGCTCCACTCCCAAACCATTCAAACCTCCCCTGTTCAGGTACGGATTTAAATATATTTTCAACGTTTCACTTGGATGCCGAAAGCAAACGCAGGCAACATGGTTACCAAAGGAATAGTCCTCAGAACAAGACTTGGTCACTTTGGCAATGAGATTCCCACGTCACCCCAATTTGCTGACAATCATCAAGACTACGTCTGCCTAACTATGTGCAGAATATGCTGGCAGCCTTTCATTCAGTGTCTCAAAGTATGGGTGAAATGAAAATTATTTCTGAACTTCAAATACTTCAGTTATTTCAATCGTCAGATTAATTCAAAAAGTGGAGAAAACGGATACTGAAGCCTATTCTTCAAATCTTCTCGAAACTTTGATTGGATTATAGCATAGACTCAAGTGTTTGTGCAGCAGTCCGAGATTTGCAGAATGAAGCTCAGTTCAAGTAGAAAATAAGATAGTAGTATCATCTCATAACCAAAGTTTTAAATCCGTTTCCATTAACAAACCAGGGAACCAACGCACATAACAGGACGAAAGTTCTCGAGATAATATACATGAATATAAGTCCTTCGGCTTTCTCCCTTGTAAGCGCCATCACTATTCCAAATTCTATGAGGGTGGAGCCTTTTGCGATTTCGGTTGCTCATGAGCACCTGTCTGATAGTGAAAACATTCAGCAGCGCAATAAGAAAAAAATGAAACTACCAGCGATAGAACATGATGCAAGAACTCTACTGCTGTGCAGAGCAGAGAGGATTGAACTCTCTCGGCCATGACACAAATCCACGTGGTTTTCCACATTCAGTAGGAACCAGTTAGCATTGAATATCAGCTGACTTTTTTTTAAAAAACAGCACAGTACTCCAAGTGTTCCAATAATCACACCTGCTGTATTAACGGTTCAAAACTTACTTCTCCAATTCTTGGAATAAATGGTCACAAATCGGTCAAAAGTAAAAGCGATAGTAAACTCGACAGATGCATCTGTGGCTGTATTTAACACTGCTGCATGTAGTTTACACATTGGGATGTCCCGCAGGAAACGAAAATGATTGTGATAAACAAGAACAATGTGTCTTAGTATCAGGTCGAAGCTCATGACAAGTCGGTCCATCACCACCATGGCCGCCATGTATCGTGTGGTATATTTGGAGAGACCACATTGTTGACGACGCAGTATCACAACCGTCAGTTTGTTAACTGTTAGTGGAAATTAAATGCAGAGTTTGTAAACCAGGTTGGTATCATAATTGAATTATTATTTGTTGGACTTTCTACAAATGTCACTCTTTCATGTGTTGTGATAAAATTATTCAAACTCACTTATTTTTAAAGATATGTGTTGGAGTATAAAACACATTTGCGTTATAAAACCGTGACAAGCTGAATTTTTTGAAGTACGCATTGAGTCATTTAACATTCTTCCGTCCTCCAGATCATTAGATTAGATTACTTACAGTGTGGAAACAGGCCCTTCGGCCCAACAAGTCCACACCGACTCGCCGAAGCGCAAGCCGCCAAGACCCATTCCCCTCCAGTTCCCCCTTCACCTAACACTGCGGACAATTCACTTAATCTGCATATTTTGGGGCTGTGGGAGGAAGCCGGAGCACCCGCAGGAAACCCACGCAGACACGGGGAGAATGTGCAAACGGGAATTGAACCCGGAACTCTACCACTGTGAGGCAGCAGTGCTGACCATTGTGCCACCGTGCTGCCCATGGTTTTGAAACCAACCATCTCTGCTGATTTCGCATTGAATGGATTAAAAAATTTGAGTGCCAAAGCGCCCAAATCATTGGTCAGCAGATAACTCCCGTGTTTGTGTTCTTGGAGGAGATGGAATCCTAAAATCGGTAGACAATGTAAACTTCTGAAAAAATGATATGTCTTCCATGAAAAAGCCATTGCTTTTTCATGAACTGAAGTGGATCAGTGCCCACATTGGTGTTAGCCAACTACTGACATTGCATGCGAAGCAAAGATTTCGCCGATACTAATCTTGTTTCAGTTGGAATATGTAGCACATGCCATAGACAGTGTGGTCCAACAATTATTGACTGTACGCAATAATTTCATGCTCGATTAGAGCCAGGCTGACAAAAATGAAACATAACACACAAAAGGCTCTTCGGCCAACTATGTCTGTATTAGGCAAAAACAACACACTTCGACGTGTTGACACCCTCAAGTTTACAATACTCATTGAAAATTAATTTCGTATACTTACCTGACCTCATCAGCATGGAATGTGCCGCAAATGCATTGCGCACCACACGTTTCATTCTTTCCAGCAGAATTAACATTTTGTTCTCAACGTCAATTGGTATAGACTGTGACTAATAACGATCTCACTGGCCAAAGGTTCAATTGATGCAAAGGAAAATGATCATTTTCCTGATCAATCCTGCATTTACTTTTCGAGATTCAAGCCTTGAATGTAGTAGTCACATCGCCAGGTCAAAGCAGCAGCTCATGGTAAAAGTGGATGCACTATTGCCTTGAATAATCAGGTAAAAGACAGTTCTGTTCATCTAATTCTTGCCCGGTCTTAAAAATGAAATAAAGAAACACAGAGTAAGAAACAATGGCTACTTCACATTTCACTTCTTAACGTCCTGTTCATTTTGGAAGCTATTGTTCCATTTCTTGATTGGCTTCAGACAGGAACGGAATTTAATTACAACCCGCAGCACAAACACTGGAATTGGTTGCCTTGACTGACGACCTTCAAAATAAATCAGCTAGAAAGAAATTCTATACCGCCTACACTTCCGCTGTCATGACTAAAGTTGTACAATAATAAACCACGTTCAAGGGTGCACTGCAGCATGGTGACATTTTGCGAGAGGTCGATAGGGACCTTGAAATTCCACGTTTTAATTCAATTTGATCTTTAAACCTTAATATCAAGTCTAATAGAATTACTAACAACGTTCACTTCCAACTTCTTTCAGTTCTCAAGATACTACGACTGACGAGGCTCGAAAACCATCTCTCCAATTTCAAGCGCAGCCTAATTAAAGGCTTTCCATCTTCCAACACACCTAGTCCACTCGTGAAAACCCAGAACAGAGGTTTATTTAGCCTGGGAGCAAGAACTGACCCCATGGTGACAAATACCAAGGCGACCAGACGACGGCAATTCCTCGTGAAGCCTCGTTAACGAGATTCACACACGAGAGCCAATTGGAGCTCCCTGACTTACCGAAAATGGCAGCTCCGAACAAACAGAAACTTGGAACCGAAGCTCAGCCATCGCAGGAACAAGAAACACAGTGACCCCACATCTTGGAGGCCGACTGAACAGGTTGCAGGACGGTCTCGAATGCTCAAGGTCATGAGTGGTGCTCAGGAACCAATCACACATCTCCCAGAATAGCAGGCTTCGGTCAAGCACACTCGGATCGATAAGGAGGAACTGCCATGCAGGAAACCTGGGAGATGTGCTGTATTTCCAGTGATGTTTAAACTACGAGGGTTCAAATCCCCCCGCTTGAATATATACCTGGGAAGCATACAAGCTATTGAATGCAAGATGGATGACCTTACGGTTAGACAGTCCAAAGGGAATATAGGGACTGCTGGGCACTCTGTTTTCCACAGTCCCGCCTCACTGATGTTGCACCTGACGAGTCATTACAACTGAGGGATTCTCAGTTTATTGATTTGAGGGATTGGCGTCTTTGGGCAAAGCATCAGCCAGTTAGTTGTGCCTTCTAGTCATTCCAGTGCTCAGACGTTGCGTTGCTGACGAATTGCTGCTCTCTGGACCAATATTATCTTACAGTAATCTGTCATCTCTACTACATGCTGCACGATTGCTCCTCTGCTATCCTGAAAATAGTCTATCTCCCACAATACACAGATCTGAAGAATACACCAGACGAGGTGTACAACGTTAGAAACCATCTTGAGTCAGAATACTTGGAGGTCTTTTCCTTTCTTCATGGTGATTTCAATCAGGCAAACTTTAAACACGGGTTACAAATATGTCTCCTGTTTCACCAATGGTCTGAACTTTCTTGACTGGAGATATACCACCATCAAAGATAGCACCCCTCCATTCGCCGTTCGCATTTTTGAACATTCGATCGCAGGGCTTTGTCCCACTCCCCCCAGCTGACAAGAAGAAATTGGCATGAGATTATCTAATATAGAAAGTACTGCAGTATTGATCTGGACAATGGATGGCTATACGGGACTGCTTAGAATAAGTGGACTTTGCTCTTTACAAGCACCTAAGTGTCCAAACTAAGCAAATATGCCAGCACCGTCAAGGACATCGTGAGTGTGCAGAAGACTGTGTGCTGAAGATCGTAACCTGAATGTTTGCCGTGTACAAACATGGACAGAAATGGGAGTTCCTGTCTCAACTGAATTCCAAGTCAGAGGTGAACCGGTCGAGCAACCTTGATTTATACAGAAAATCCAAAAAAGCCCTTCATAAGTACACCTTAATCTGGACACCGTCATTTGCGGCAAGACTTTCACAGACAACAGAATACAACGAGAAGTTGAACAGAATTGCGGGCAACAGGACATCACAACTCGATGAGTTCAAAGCGCTGTAAGCTTGTTATCACAGCAGCCTGGAATGCAACGTAACCACAATTACCACCACAGATATAAAATCCATCTTCTTTTATGAGGACTCATAGACAGCGATTGACCTGGATGGAATCCATAGCCTTGCACTCAGATCCTGTGCGGACTGGATGGGAATATTCACGGACCTCTTTAACCTCTCCTTACTACGATCATTAATGCCCACCTTCTTCCAGAAGACTACTGCAAATATGTGGCCAACGGAAAATCACGCAGCTTGCATCTCTCAGTACCTCCCATTGTCGCTCACGTCCGTAATTTGTAAGCACTTCGATAAGTTCATCATGATTCTCATCAACCTCAGCCAACCAAATACCCTTGATCCTTTGACATTCGCCAAAATGGACATACCTCGAAAGTCAGCAGCACTGTTCACTGCACAACACCATCTGTGACAGCTGCTGCCTGTGCAACCTTGAACGTCTTCCCATTTCTAAACTTGATAGCATTACACTCAGTAGTTATTGCATTGTCTGAAATCGTGGTCAGAGCGAAATACAGAGAACTTTTAAAATAGTCTAAGCAAAACAAATTTGGAGCAGATGGAAATCGTGGGCGTTGGCACAACTTGTTAGATTATTGAGACCATTGACAGAATTAAGCGTTGGACTGACGGTAAGAGACTTCACATGTTTCAGACTACCAATTCTACAATTAATTGAGCATGATCAGTACACTGTGAAGTTTGCATGTTAAAACTGCAACCACTGAGTTGTCAGTACAAGTCTCGAATTTTGCTGATTTCTGTCGACATTCTGTCTTTATAAAAATGTTCAGATCATTTTGGCAATGTCATGAGCAGGGAAGGAATGAATAGAAGATATTTTGGGGTCCAATGGAACTTCGCGATGTAAACAAAAACATGATAAAATATCTTAAATGCTGCCAGATGTTGATTGAATTTGTTTCTGGACTTTACACTGAAGAGACGCAATATACACTCAGTGGTCAGATTTTAAATGGAGACTTCGAATGGGGAAAGCTATGGTGTAACACCTGCTATTTCAAATTGCTTTGCTCTGACTTTGTTGGCAGATACACGTGGAACAAGTAAGATCTGAATATGAAACATATTGTTAGGGAGATAATGGGCGAGGTTGTTGTTGAAATGAATATCGGTTCAGGCTTCCTGTGATGTCGAGCTAGATCCCAACCTCAGAGCCAGAAAACCTGTGTTCAATTACCAACTCTGCGAGAGGTACAGAATTACATATTTAAGCAGGTTAGTTAGCAATATCTGGATGGATGAGAAAGTGAGGTCAGCAGATGCTGGAGATCAGAGCTGAAAATGTGTTGCTGGAAAAGCGCAGCAGGTCAGACAGCATCCAGGGAACAGGAGAATCGACGTTTCGGGCATAAGCCCTTCTTCCGAAATATCTGGATGAACACTTCTAATGCATTGAGGGTTTATATATCTTATACGCTAACATTTATTCGTCCGATTTCACCATAGAAAATCCCAGATGGCCTCCTTCTTCAAGGAACGCGATTTCCATCCTAAAGATATCAAAACTACCAATCAGTACGTCTGCTCCACACCGCACAACCCCGAGCTTGAACCCCTGTCCTCCAATCGCAATAAGGACAGAACCCCAATCGTCACTTTCACGAGACCAACCTCCAGGTACAGTATATCATCCTCCACATTACTGCAACTGACAAACTGACATTACCACCATGAATATATGTCTCTCCTCTCCCGTATCTGTGGTCTGCACAGATCATTCCCACCACAATTCCCTTGTTGTGTCTCCGCCCCCCAACAACCCATACTCCACTCTTGGCACCTTCACTTAACACCACAAAATTTGTACAATCTGTGCTAAAACTGCAGCTCCCAACGCCATCCAAGTAACCCAAAGAATCCTCCTGCATCCGAGCCAGTTTTTCCTGTGCCAAACCACACGTAATCTACTGCGTCCGTCGTTGGCAATGTGGTCTCTTCAACATTTTGGAGGCGGGATGCCAACCTGCGAAACGCTTCAGAGAAGATCTCGGGGACACACATTAAACAAATACATCGCCCTGTGGCCGTAAATTTTAACTCCATCCTCTGCCATGCCAAGGTCATGCAAGTCCCTGGACTCCTCCTCTGCCAAATGCCAGCCACCCTATGACTGGATGAAGAATGCCTCATCGTCCATCTTGCGACCTTCCAATCACATAGGAGGAATGTCAACTTCACCTTTTTCCTCATCTGTCCTCCCCCCAGCTTATTCCATAAATTCACCCCTCCATTTTGAACTGACCTCCCTGTACATCTTCCTTCTCATCGCTCCGCTCCACACAATACTACAACCTTACACACCAACACCACCAGCATATTCGACCTATTGCATTCCCAACTACTTAACTCCCAGTGCAGCTACTCCCGTTTATCTCTCAGCTTAGTCGCCCCCCCACCCCCCACCCACCCCTCACATTCATGATGAAGATCTTACGCTTGTATCGTCGACTTTCCTATTCCTCGGATGCTGTCAGACTGGCTGTAATTTTCCAACACCAAACCTTTTGGCCCTCATCGTCAGAGTCTGGCATTTATGTTGCGTAAATGTTGCCTGCCATTTGTCAGCACAAACCTCGATATTGTCGAGGTCTCATTGCATTTGAGCATGGACTGTTTCAGCATACGAGGACTCGTGAATTGTTTTAGCATTTTTCAGGTACCAGCGAGCATCCCCACTTCTGAACCTTTGACGAAGAGAAGGTCACTGATGACGCAACTGATGCTAATTTGGCCTCGGACACTTCCCTGAGGAATGTCTGCAGAGATGACCTGTAGATGGGAGACTGACCGCCAACGAACAAGACTATAATCTTCTGTACGAGGTATGTCTTCAATCACTGGAAATGTTTCCTCCTAATAACCATTGATTCCAGTGATAATAGACCTCCCTGATGCCTCACCTGGTCGAATGCGGCCTTGATGTCAAGGGCTGATGTTACCACCCACTGGTATTTAACTCCTTTCTCCATATTTGCATAAAAATTGTAGTGAGTATAGAAACTGTTTGGTCCTGGTGAAACATAAAATGGTGTCGTTCAAATATTTAAATATTCCTGGATTATATCTTCTCCACACTATAATTTAATTTCTGTTGGTTGATTGCATTGTTAATGACACTTTCTATCATTTCACAGATGATCAATAGTAGGCTGATTTGTAGTGATTGCTTTTCATGGATTTGTTCTGTTTTTGTACAAAACTTAGACATTGGAAATTTTCTGCATTGTTTGGTATATGCTAGTGTTCGAACTGTGCCTGAACACCTTAGGCCGCGGTGAGATATTTTCTTCCCAACACGACCAATTTAGTTGAAACATTTTAACTTTTTATTGTGATGCATATCAGACTGTATGAATCACTGGAGAAATTGAAGACCGGTTTACTGATTTGCTGCATTTGATGCGCATGACAGTATTTTGACTGAGTTGGACAGTGGAGTAAGCAGTTAAAAAAATTATAGAATGCAAACGAGAGGGCAAATCAAACTGCAATCCTGTTCCTGCACGAACTTGAAACCACAGCGAGATTTACTTAATATTTGGGATGATGAGACATGGATGACGATGCTCAGACAAAGAAAGGCAAAGAACATGAGATCATTACATTTTGCACTAAGCTCTGATTTTGAAAGTGGAGGTCGGGGCTAGAATAATCTAACAGATATTTCGTTGCTCCCTCGTGAATTGTCTATATACCAATAAGGAACATGTTCTCCTTGAATTTCACATGGTGCAGACAAGGTGAGATCCCTCAGACGTTTCATTTACCTGGGCTAACGGCATGTTCAAAAGTTGAGTCAGCTTAAGCAGCTCAAGTTCCCGATATTCCAGAGAAACAGGTTGCGTTTGCAAGGTCAGACTTATGTTCCCTGTGTAATGCTGTTAATTTACTTTGATGAGTCAGACATGTTTCCGTAATTAATAAGTAAATATGTGTATAGCTATTTGACCAACGATTATACACTTGGATGTGGTGAGCAATCTTCGTGAACATCTGAACCCGATGTCAGTTAGATGCAGTTGTTCTGTTCATTGGAACGATGTAACAGCTTGTGAACAGTCGGTGAGAGAACTGGAAAATATTTCCTACATTTCGAAAATACATGATCTGGAGGAAAACTGCACAAGTTGTCAGTTCAAGTTTCATTTCAGTGCAGCAGGATTGGATCTTATTTCTGTTCGAGTTATGGTATTTCTGCATACAAAGTCAGAATAGAGTAGAATGACCTTTATTTTCACATGCACTGCCATTTGCATTTAAAAGTTTATAATGTCACCAGTTTGGCGCCAAGTTAGGGATAGATTCTGAAGTTCTTGTTACAGAAATGACAGAGTAAACATTACGTTTAGAATAGGAATACAAAGTTTTACTCAGAATACAGAATAAAAGTAAGCATATAAATGAAAGAGTCTTTAAAATGTTCCAAATTACAGTCGGTTTCACTTAGTCCATGAAATCCGGGTATCAGAACTGCAGGCCTAGCCGCCTCCTTGCCCTGGACTCTACCCCGGGGCCCGGCTCCATGAATTAACTGCACAGACTCCGACTGTCTCCCACATCATGTTCCGGACCACAGTTTCACCACCGGGACTTGGCTGCACTGTGTAAAACTCAAATAGTCCTGGATTATACCTTCTCCACACTTCCATTTATCTTCTTCTTTTCCAAGCACATCTTATATCATGTTTAGATACATTTTGTTATTTTAAGAACATAGTTTATTTTCTTTGAATAAAACAGAATATCATATAGGTAAAAGAAAGCCCGGATGAAGGGCTTTTCCCCGAAACGTCGATTTGGAAGCTCCTTGGATGCTGCCTGAACTGTTGTGCTCTTCCAGCACCACTAATCCAGAATATCATATAGTCGTTTTATAATTATTCAGTTTTTTTTTTGGTTTGGTGTTGCTGTACACCCTCAATGAGTGCTGGGTATTTACATTCTTGATCCATCGCGTATGTTATGCCTCAGTTCTTCCTCGAATTCTAGTCTTAAATGGAGGTTCTCGAATTACATAGGAAAACCTTGAGGTTAATAATCTTACTGGAGAGATGTGAACGGATTTCAGTGCAATTCGAACAGGAGGTAGCATTCAGCTTTCGGTTTTCTTGCGAATGTTTAATCAGTTTTATTTCCATATTTCATGTTGTGATTGATTCATTGAATAGTACAGCACAGCTAAAACACGTCTTTTGGTCACACTGGTAGCATCATTTATAAACAGGCACCAACGATTCTAATCCCAATTTTTACAGTACTTGGCACATTGCCTTGTCCAGTTTGGCGTCACAAGGTTCACTTTGCGTACAATGCATGTTTCTAATACAAGTATATTTGCTGGCAGTGAGTTCAAAGTTCAGTGTTTGTGAGAAGATTTGTAGCTCGTGTGCTCGTTGTTGTGGTTCTGTTCGCCGAGCTGGGAATTTGTGTTGCAGATGTTTCGTACCCTGTCTAGGTGACATCCTCAGTGCTTGGGAGCCTTCTGTGAAGTGCTTCTATGTTGTTTCCTCCGGCATTTATAGTGCTTTGTCTCTGCCACTTCTGGTTGTCAGTTCCAGCTGTCTGCTGAGGTGGCCGGTATATTGGGCCCAGTTCGAGATGTTTGTTGATAGAATCTGTGGATGAGTGCCATGCCTCTAGGAATTCCCTGGCTGTTCTCTGTTTGGCTTGTCCTACAATAGTAGTGTTGTCCCAGTCGAACTCATGTTGCTTGTAATCTGGGTGTGTGGCTACGAAGGATAACATGTTGTGTCGTTTCGTGGCTAGTTGGTGTTCATGGATGCGGATTGTTGCCATACGTTACCATACATCAAGAACATTTCTGAACTGACAGCCAGACTACTACGACCACAGGGACACATAACAGCACACAAACCAACATCCGGGATACCCAGCATGAGCAAAATCAACGTCGTGTAAAAAATCCCAAGCAAGGACTGCACAAAACATTACATAGACAAACAGGAAGACAGGTAACGATTCGTATCCATGAAGATCCCACCACCTTCTGTGAATAGGTTTTGCTGATTTTCTCTCCTCATGCTAATAATCCAATTCATTCGACTGAATTTGGCTGATTCACTTGGTGCATCTCCGATCGCATAAAGTACAATCAGAAGTCTGCTTGCCCACTCACTTGGATAGTCTTGACGATAATCGGCAACTTTCTCATGCCTTCTTTCTGGTGCTCCTTTCGACTCTGGATGATGCAGAGTAGAATTGAATTATTTTATTTCTGAGCTGTTCTTAATTAAGTTGAATAATTTTGATGCAAAGCTTGAAACTTGATTTGATTGTTCATGATTCGTGAAAAAAAAAGTGACACTTCTCCACTTCATTTAGCATAATAGAACGGACTGCGGAAATGTCCTGGCACATCCATTATCGTTCAAGAATATTGATTCACCTTTTTGTTACTGGAACGGATCCAACACAATCATTTAAGCATTTTCTAAAACGTTCTCACATACAGGAATAGGCATTAGAGGTGTGGGTTTTATTACTCCCTGTGGTTTTATGATTATCGAGGAGAACTTGAGGACTGCAGGTACTGGATATCAGAGTCGAGAGTGCATCGCTGCAAAACCAAAGCAAGTCAGGCTGCATCTGAGGAACAGGAGAATCCACTTTTCAGGCATACATACTTCATCAGGAAAGAGGTTTCTGGGCCGAAAGAATGAGAGATTAAAGGGAAGCGGTGAAGCTGTGGAGAAGGTAGCTGAGAATGCAATATGTTGTTGAGGTGGGGGAGAAGATGATAGGCCGGAGAGGCGGTTGGAGCTAATCAATGGGAAAGATTATGGTTAGGTCAATACATCCCTGCCGATTTAGAGGCTTGGGACTGGGGTAGGTTGGGGGAGGGTAAATGAGGAAATTGGTGAAATTCACTTTCATCCTGTGTGGTTGCGGTGTCCAAAGGCAGAAGACGAGGCGTTCTTCCTCCAGGCGTCCGTGGTTTGGGTTTAACGATGAAGGATGCTCAGGACATGCATGTTCTTCATGGACTGGTGGGGGAGTTGAAGTGTTCAATCACAAGGCGGTGGGGTTTGGTTGGATCTTTTGTCCTAGAGATGTTTTCTGAAATGATCTGAAATTTGGTGTGCCGTTTCCCTGATGCCGAGGAGATTGCATCGTTCACAATGGATACTTAGATGACATTTAAGGAAGTATAGGTAAATTTCTTTTGGACTTTGATGGATCCTTTGGCGCCTTGTATATATGTGAGGGAGGAGTTGTGGGCACACGTTTTACACTTCTTGTGATGGCAGGAGAAGATCCCTGTGGGGTGGGCTGATCAAGGGTCAGCTTGGATCTGACCACAGATTCGCGGAGGGATTTGTCTATCAGAAATGCTGCTGGTGGTGGAGGGGCTATTATATTCAAAGTGGTGGAGGCGGTGGAATTGGGGGAGGACGATGCGATGTATACTGATTTTGGTGGGATTGAATGTGAGGTCCAGGACCACCTCTGCAGATGTTCCATCCATCGCCTCCAACTTCACAATCCAAGAACACCACACCTCCCGATTCTACCTCCAACTTAAGATTCACAAGCCTGACCTCCCCAATTGAACCATTGTATCAGCCTCCTTCTGTTCCACTAAACGCATCTCTGCAAACCTTGACACCACTCGGTTCCCCCAGAACACACCACCTACATTCAGGACACTACCCAAATCCTCCGCTTCCTCCTGTAAGACCTTCGTTTACCCGAAACCCTATGCATCACCTTCACCATTGACATCCAGTTCGTATACACATCTGTCCACCACAACGAAGGGCTCCAAGCCTTCCGTTTCTTCCTCTCATCCCCTCCCAACCAGTACCCTTCCACTGACACCTTCATTTGCATGGCCAAACTGGTCCTCAGGCTTAAGTAATACCCTCCTAATTTTCCCACTTCCTCCAGTCCAAAGGGGTAACCCTGGGCTCCCACATGTATCCCTGCTATGTCTGCCTCTTTGTAGGGTGCGTAGAACAGACCACCTTCCGCAAATATAACGGCATCATACCCACCATTTCGTACACGATGTCGATGACTGCATTGACGCCATCTCACTCTCCCACGAGGTGGGTAGACACTTTATTAACTTGACAAAACCCTTTCTTGCCGACCTCAACTTCACCTTGACTATCTTGGAATACTCTCTTCCCTTCCTGAATTCCTCCACTTCCATCTTCGGCAACCGAGTAACCAGGGACATCGACAAACACACCGAATCCCACAGACCTGGACGCCACATCCTCCCAAACTGCCGACCAGAAAAAACAACATCCCTTGTTCTCAATTCCTCCTTCTCCACCACAGCTGTTCCCAGGGTGGCCAATTTAACCATAGAAAATTCCAGTTGCGCTCCTTCTTTAAATACCTCAATTTTCTATCCCGCGTGTTTGACAATGTGCTCCACCATCTCCACGAATGGTGCATCTCCACCATTTCCCGCACCTGTGCCCTTGAACCCCACCTCGCCCAACGCAACAAGGACAGTACATCCCGTCCCCACTTCCTACCCCAAAATCCTCTGCATCAATCGCATAATCCTCCGCAACTTCCACTACCTGCAAACAGACCCCATCAGCACGGATGCATTTCCCTTCCTCTCAGCGTTTCGCACATTCCTTCTGCAATTGCGCTGTCAGATCCGTGCCACCCACCAGCCAACACCAACTCCCAGCATATTTACCTCCCACCGCAAAAAATGCAAAATGTACCTGCACACCCTCTCACTTACATCTTTCTACATCCGACAGAAATTTTCGTGTACTTTCACAAATGTTATTTACTGTATTCATTGACTTCGATGTGGTCTCCTCTACATCGGGATGATAGGATGCCAACTTGCAGATCATTTCAGAGAACATTTCTGGGGCAACCGTACCAACTAACCCCAACACCCCGTGGCTGAATACTTCAATTTCCCGTCCCACACCACAAATGACATGCAGGTCCTAGATCTCCTCCATTGTCAAACCCTGAATATGTGTCGTTTGGAGATAGAACGCCTCATCTTCAGCCTTGGAACCCTGCAACCACATGGGATGAAAGTGTATTTCAACAGTTTCTTAGATTCCGGTCCCCCAAAACTTATCGCCGACCTAGTGCTCCAACTAGACATCGCCCTTTTGACTTGTCCATCGTTTATCCTAACTATCAGCTTCACCTTCCTCTCTGACCTATCGAATTCTCCCATCCTTCATCTACCGATTGCATTCTCTGCACCTTCCCTATAGCCCCAAACAAGCCTGATTCCTGACGAAGGGCTTCTTCATAAAATGTCAATTCTCATTCTCCTCTGATGCTGTCTGACCTGCTGTATTTTTCTGGCAACATATTTTGCTTTGCTACTATCTGATCTGAGATCCCATAAAGTGGCTAAGAACAGTGGGAAATCAGAAGATTGGGAAGGATACAAAAGCAAGCAGAGGATAACAAAGAGTGTAATAAGAAAGGAGAGGATCAAATATGAAGGTAGGCTAGCCAGTAACATTAGAAATAATAGTAAAAGTTTCTTTCAGTACATAAGAAACAAACGACAGGCAAAAGTAGACATTGGGCCACTTCAAACTGATGCAGGAAGCCTAGTGATGGGAGATAAGGAAATAGCAGGACAACTTAACAAGTACTTTGCGTCAGTCTTCACAGTGGAAGACATGAGTAATATCCCAAAAATTAAAGGGTGTCACGGGGCTGAGTTGAGGGTTGCCATTACGAAAGAGATAGTGATAGAAAAGTTAAAAAGTCTTAAAATTCATAAATCTCCTGGCCCCGATGGGATACACCCAAGAGTTCTGAGAGAGGTGGCTGAGGAAATAGCAGAGGCATTAGTTGAGATCTTTCAAGAGTCACTGGAGTCAGGAAAGATCCCGGATGATTGGAAGATGGCTGTTGTAACCCCCTTGTTCAAGAAAGGATCAAGGCAAAAGATGGAAAATTATAGGCCAATCAGCTTAACCTCAGTTGTTGGTAAAATTCTAGAATCCATCATTAAGGATAA
>NC_057717.1:45492765-45520437 GCF_004010195.1 Chiloscyllium plagiosum | reverse complement strand
GAGGCTGCTGAGCAAGGTGAGGGCCCATGGTGTTCGAGGTGAGCTGCTGGGATGGATTGAGGATTGGCTGTCTAACAGAAGGCAGAGAGTTGGGATAAAAGGTTCTTTTTCAGAATGGCAGCTGGTGACGAGCGGTGTCCCGCAGGGTTCGGTGCTGGGGCCACAGCTGTTCGCATTATATATTAATGATTTGGATGAGGGAACTGGGGTCATTCTAGCGAAGTTTGCCGATGATACGAAGTTAGGTGGACAGGCAGGTAGTACTGAGGAAGTGGGGAGGCTACAGAAGGATCTAGACCGGTTGGGAGAGTGGTCCAGGAAATGGCTGATGGAATTTAACGTGAGCAAGTGGGAGGTCTTGCACTTTGGCAAAAAGAATAAAAGCATAGACTACTTTCTAAATGGTGAGAACATTAATAAAGCCAAAGCACAAAGGGATCTGGGAGTGCTAGTCGAGGATTCTCTAAAGGTAAACATGCAGGTTGAGTCCGTGATTAAGAAAGCGAATGCAATGTTGTCTCTTATCTCAAGAGGGTTGGAATATAAAAGCAGAGATGTACTACTAAGACTTTATAAAGCTCTGGTTAGGCCCCATTTGGAGTACTGTGTCCAGTTTTGGTCCCCACACCTCAGGAAGGACATACTGGCACTGGAACGTGTCCAGCGGAGATTCACACGGATGATCCCTGTAATGACAGGTCTAACATATGAGGAACGGCTGAGGATACTGGGATTGTATTCGTTGGAGTTTAGAAGATTAAAGGGAGACTTAATAGAGGCGTACAAAATAATACATGGCTTGGAAAAGGTGGTTGCTAGGAAATTGTTTCAGTTAAACGAGGAGACTAGGACCCGTGGACACAGCCTTAGAATTAGAGGGGGTCATTTCAGAACAGAAATGCGGAGACATTTCTTCAGCCAGAGAGTGGTGGGCCTGTGGAATTCATTGCCACGGAGTGCAGTGGAAGCTGGGACGCTAAATGTCTTCAAGGCCGAGATTGATAGATTCTTGTTGTCTCGAGGAATTAAGGGCTACGGGGAGAACGCTGGTTAGTGGAGCTGAAATGCGCATCAGCCATGATTGAATGGCGGAGTGGACTCGATGGGCCGAATGGCCTTACTTCCACTCCTATGTCTTATGGTCTTATGGTCTTATGTATATAATGTGTGGCAAAAATGAACAGTATCCTTCTGCAGTCCAGGACCGTGAAAGTGATTTTGCAGTTGGTTCTTCTCAGTGAATCCATCGTGGTAGCTCATGCACTACCTGCAACACATCCTTTCTGAAATCCACTGGCAATTAGACTTGATGGACTTCTACGTATTTCCCATCTGCTTTAATATGTGATGGTCTCCATTTCCTCATTAAAACATCGTTTCTGAATGGTAACATTCAGGGATATATTCGGATTCTTTTTCTCTGCAAGCTCTTGACAGAATTGAATGAAATCTGCATTTTTCTCCTTTAACTCCGTTAATCTATGTGCTCTGAAGATTTCTTTTGTGACAGCTATATACTCCTGGCTTGTCTCAACTATCTGATCAAAAAGGACTCTATTTATTCGACTTCAACCTGATCTGTTCTCCTTGACCTCCCCTGTTTCAATTGTGACTTTGTTATCTCGTTACCACACAGTCAAAACAAATCACAGAACATGGTCCTTGCACTCGTTCGGTTGCCTGACATTCTACTAGCTTTTCAAGGACAATATGCAGCACTCCCTCCGACGAATCAGCTGTATCTTTCGTAAAATATATTGTATTTCTGGAGCGGAGAGTTTTTCCGGTACTCCTACCACATCTATGCCCCCTTTTCTCTGAACACTGGAAGCTCACTATTCGTAACTGGGTGCTTCTTGTCTCACCGTGAATTTCAGTTACTAGCATCTATTTTGGAATTCATAATTTCGAAGTCCATATCTTCTCATTTTTCACTGTCACAGATTGAAACGTTAAAGGTCTTGTGTATCGTCATGTTTTAACCTCTTTAGCTGATATTCCTGGTCTCTGTGAGTAAACTGTACCTTGGCAGATACATGGTTAAAGATGATCTGGTACTTCCTCCTTAACAACCCTCGGACCATTTTGTATATTCCAGTTCAGCTTTCCCGCCTCCACTGTGTTTTGCATTACCACTCCAACAACCTTTTGTGGCTTATACTGTTTCCCTACATCTCGCTTCCCAATGCATTCCCTAACCACAAACACTGCCATTTCATATAGCCAACATTATTGCAGTGAAAACGCCAAGCGTCTTAAATTCTCTGTCATCTTCAACGCTTTCCTTTTCACCCTGTGATAATTTATACTTATTATCTTTTCCGAGATTTATATTCCCTTTCCACATGAGGCTTTCCCTTTTCCCAATGTGTATGCTTCAAAGATTGGAACCGATTATGAAAGACAAGTTTTGATTTTTAGATCAACTAATAATCGCTCGCCATTTGAGCTGCTACACTTCCTGTTTAACCTTCTGCTCTTCCACATGAGTTATCCTTACTTCGAAAAGTGAATTTTTGAATTCCTGTCTAAGTGCAATTTCGGAATTTCAAACTCATTTTATTTTGCCGTTCGTCTCTCTCCTTTTCTCTCTCCTCTCGCTCTTTTTATCTCTCTTCACTGTCTCTTTCTCTCTCTCTTCCTTTTTTCTGCAAAGTGATTTATTCCTTTTGCTCCTTCCTCTGCCTTTAATCATAATTCAAACTGTTCCATTTCTGATTACCTTTCCTTGTCTTTTGAATCTACCTTTAGCTGTTTCATTTTCAATTGAATTCTGGCCATAACTGAATAGTCTGATTGTATTTCCAGCAAATTTAAATGCTAAGTTTTTTGCTATAAGTACTTCTACTTTCCGAATGGAAGGAGACAGCTCCAACCCCTGTTTCTCTGCGAATTCCAGCAGCTTGGCTTTAATCACATTTTGCAAAAAAACAAGGACACTCCATCCACCTCCGGAAAACTAATGGTTATGGAAAGCGCCATTGCTCTTATAACCACTGATGAAAACAAATGAATTCAACACCGAGAAATAAAGAGGACGAACAATTACAACGGGATGCCTTCGAGTCCAGTCAACCGTAATCCCAAAATGGAACTACAGAACTAACTTAGCAAAAAGACCCCAATATTTGTGGAGAAGGCCGGACCCTCTCTCCATTTGAAAAACGGAGCTCAGATCCTTGTTTTTTCCTGTTATTTTGGGTCTGTGTAACGCGAAGATTCCAGGCGGAATGCAGCTCGTCAAACCACTTCGTTTTATATGCAAAACATATAAATTAAAAGATGACAAAAATGATGCCAAACAAAAGAGTACAGAATGCGGAATAACCTAACGTATCTGAAAAGGCAACAGATCACACCAACTTGACGATGATGCTCACAATACGTGCAGGAAGCCCCGTCAACATTTCCTGGCAAAAACGTAATAAAGAAAATCAAACACTGAGTCTTACAGCACAGATGTCAGAGAAAGGGTACCAGCATGGACCTGATTCTTTCATACAGCTGTTACTTGAACTACATCCTCAAACTAACTGCCTCCTTTCAGTGAACAGCCAGACGGCCAAAACTAAATCAAACCACGGACAAGCTGAGCTGGGAGAAATGACCAACCCCCTTTCATAGTATAATGATTTTCTTTAAAAAGGATGTGGACAAACTGGGGTCAATTGGAATAATCCGGTTGGGCAGTATTATCATCATGGATCAGTTTGGGTCAAAAGGCGTATTTCCATATTGTATTATTCTACGTGTCTATGAATATAATTCCTTTCATGAGCTTTATTACGTCCACATTCCTGACCAGTCATGACACGTGCTGCATTTTGCAAAGACAAACGGTTTTCCCCAGCTGAGGGCTCCCTATTAGAACAGTTAGAGATTTCCTTCTCCCGTGTTTATCATCAACATTCGTTTTGGTCAGCCTATCCTTAATGTTATCTCGCTGTATTCTTTCTTTCTCTGTCTCTGTTTATCTTTCTCCCACTTATCTCGTCTCCTGCTTCTCTGGTCATGTCACTCCTTTCCACACATTCTCCCTATTCAAAACCGCCAAATTATCATTATTAATACCACTTTTCTTAGCTGATTATACTTCTGAAGAAAGACCAATGCATCCAAAACCTTAACTCTGTTTCTCTCTCCACAGATTCTGAGAGCTTCAGGCATCGTTCAGGCATCAAATGCTCACCTGTGAGAATTGTTTTGCTAAACCTTTTCACCACTCACCTTAAAAGCGTGACATCTCGTTATTGAATCATTAACCCTGGAAAAAAGCTTATCCCTATCTACCCTGTCTATACCTTTCATGATTTTGTGAAACCTCAATCGGGTGCCCCTCAATCTCCTTTTTTTCTATTCAAAACAAACCTAATCTCCGCAATCTCTCTTCATAGCTAACACCTTCCATATTACGCAAATTCCTCACATACCTTCTCTGCACCCTCTCCAAAGCGTCCACATACTTTTCGTAATGTGGCGACCAGAACTGCACACAATATTCTAAATGCGGACGAAACAATGTCTTGTGCAAGTTTAACATGACCAGCCAACTCTTGTACTCAACACGCTATCCATACAAAGCAAAATACCATATGCTTTCTTGAACACTCTATCCACCTTTGCAGCAACCTTCAGGGTACAATGGACCTGCCCTCCCAGATCTTTCTGCTCATCAACCTTTCCAAAGGCTCTTCCGTTTATTATATAATTTGCTCTAGAATTAGACTTACCTAAATGCATCACCTCACATTTGTCAGGATTGAACTCCATCTGCCACTTTTCCGTCCGACTTTCCAGTCGTTCTATATTCTCCTGCATTGTTTGGCAAACCCTTATGAATTCTGCTATTCCACCAATCTTCATTACATCTGCAAACTTGCTGATCATACCAGCAGTGCCCTTTTTCAGATCATTTATGGATATCACAAACAACAGTGGCTAAAAGTTAAAAATCACAGTGGCTCCTACACTGACCCCTGTGGAACACCACTGGTCATCTTTCTCCATTTCGAGAAATTCCCTTCGAATACACCTCTCTGTCTCATGTTCCTCAACCAGTTCTTTATCCACCTATCCAGACCAAGCTGCACAATATGCGACGACACTTTCTCTGCAGGTTTACCACGGGGGACCTTATCAAACGCCTTGCGAAAGTACATTAATATGACATCTACAGCTCTTCCTTCATCTATCAGCTTTGTCACTTCCTCAAAGAACTCTATTAAAGCACGGTCTCCCCCACACAAAACAATGTTGCCTGTCACAAATCGACCCATTCTTTTCTAAATATAAATAGATTCGATCCTTCAGTACTTTCTCCAGAAACATCCCGCAAACTGACATCAGGCTCACTTGCCTGTAGTTACCAGGAATATGCCTTCTAGCCTTCTTGTACAGGAGGACAACATGAGAAACCTTCCAGTCTTCTGGCACCTCGCCTGTGTTAAAGGATGCCACAAAAGAATCTGTCAGGCCCCAGCTATTTCCTCTCTCGCATCCCTCGGCAAACTGGGATAGATCCCATCCGGTCCTGAAGATTTGTCCATCTTAATAACCTCGAGCCTACCCAACACATCCTCCCTACTTATTTCAACAACATAAGTTGATGCACCACAACCAAATGGTTGCTTTACATTGGGCAAAAACGTCAAAAGAAAAGTGGGATTACATTGTTGACATGTATACAGAGAATCGAGAAGAGAATTGGTGAACTACAAACAGAAATTACCCCGGGGGAATTGACATAGTAGCACAGAACGAAATGTCGTTGGAGCCAAAACAACACTAGATAGCTAATGTCCCCGTCATACGTCTTCCAGTAGTGTCAATATGGATAACAATGGAGGTTGTATATGGCACACTTGCTAAAAACGTGGTGCCATTGCCCATAATTCGACTTTATCCAGTTGGAAGTGGGAGACAGGAACGGAACGTCATCTTATTGGATAATTAATATAAATCTCCAAATAATACGGACCACGTAGAAGAGACAATTTTTCATCAGATAATGCATAACTGCAGGCGTGGTACACTTCTGCCTGGTGTTTGGTCTGATTGTTGTGCTTAGAGTTTTAAATTATTCACGGGGTTACGGGTGAAATTCTGTAAAGTGCACGGGAGAACGTTTTAGAACGCTGCATTTCTAGTCCTAGAAGTAGGGAGCTGTGCGGTATCTGGTCCTAAACATTGAGGCAGGACAAGTGCAGAACATCAGGTTGGAAAATCATTTGGGTAATAACGATCACAACCTAATAATTTTCGATATTCAGTTTGAAATGCATAAACATCACTCACTGATAAAGATCCCAACCGGAAAATCAATCATTTTATGAACGTAAAATCTTAATTGGAGCACTTTGATTGCAAACACACTTGGTGGATAAAGCAGTAGATGGAAAATGGGAGAATTTTGAAATATACGTGAAGATGGTGACTACTTGCTACACTCCCAACAGAAATAAACTCAAGGCATCCAAAACTTCAGTTATCTGCATCACTGAGGACATTGATGCGAACATCAGGACATGAGTAAGTGGAGTATACTGCATATCATGATTTTAATAGTTATCAGAATGAGGAAGAACATCTCAAGTGGAGAAGATAGGCGAATGCTAGAAGTTGGAAAGTTAAGATGTTGCGTAAGGAAAGGATGGCGAGCTGCACATATAGAAGTGGCAAAATGTTCTTCAAATATGTTAATCATATTGGAGACATCAGGAACAAGTGGGATTTGTATCGGACAGGGATTGTGCAAGATGGGGAGGAGGCTCATGCCCGAAACGTCGATTCTACTGCTCCTTGGATGCTGCCTGACCTGCTGCGCTTTTCCAGCAACTCATTATCAGCTCTGATCTACCGCATCTGCAGTCCTCACTTTATCCTTGCAGGGGTCTATAAAGCCCAAGTGAGACCATTCTTGGAATATTGTGCTTGCATATTTATAAGAAGAATGTGGAAACTTCAGAGAGGGTGCAGAGGAAATTTGTCAGGATGCGAACTGGACTGGAAGGTCTGCTTTCTGTAGAAAGTTTATGGTATCGAAGGCTTTCCTTATTGGAGTGTAGATGGATGAGAAGTGACTTGATAGAGATGTATAGAATGATAAGAGACATACATAGAGTGAAGAGCCAGACACGTTTTCCCACGGCAGAAAAGGCTATCACGAGCGGGCATAACTTTAAAGTAATTGGAGGAAGAATGGGGGAGATACCAGAGATAGTTTGTTTACACAGGGAGTGTTGGGTGCGTGGAATGCAATGCCAATGGTGGTAGTCGTGACAGATACATTCAAGATATTTCAACTAATCTTGTATAGGCACATGGAAGATATTAAAATAAAGGGTTTGTAGATTAGTTTGAACTTGAAGTTGGATAAAAGGCCAGCACAACATTAAGGACCGAGGTACATATACTTTGCTGTACTGCTCTATGTTCTGTGTATCCAGAACCCCATCGTCCGCATTCCAACGACGACAGGTTACAGCGTGGGCCATTGATGCACAGTGCGATTCCAGAGGGTATTCCCTTCCAGCTCCATCCGACATGACCCTACAGCGTTAATTGAGACTTCTGTTTAAAGAATATCACCTCCACTGTTCAAGGATATAATTTTGCAGATGTCACTTGCTAGAAGGAAGTGATTGGAATTGGGTCGTTGTAGGATATTACAGACTCCAGATCTTTCCCCCAGACCATCCCCCAGCTCTTGTTTCCATTTCCCAGCCCAGCTGCAAAGATACATTTCATCCTTTATCGCTCTCTCATTCCAAAACACACTGACTCTTTTTGTCTGCATCGTTTGTGCTTTTTAACCCCTTTACCCAACAAACAATAACCTTCTGCTGTCAAATACTTCCATCTCCACACCCCGCCACTTTAAACAACCACGACACACATTGCTGTGTGTAGGATTGTTTTACTGTTTCAAAAACAAATAAAAGAAAACTGGAGAGGGTACGAGAGAGGCGAGAGAGAAAGAGATGGATAGACAGAGAGAGAGATATATCCCTTGCAGACATTCACAGAATTGAAACGGGCAACCTGTTTCTAACTTATCCAAACATCATTTTCAATCACCCTGGCCGATACACATCACACAAATCATCTGACATCAGATCAAAACTTTGCAAAGATCATCTTACTGAAGATTATAATGTCGTCCTCGGGGAGTCCTGTGTGTAAGACACTCACTGGATATTGAAGTATTTGTGACCAATGCCAAGATCCCAGTTGACAGGGATTAAACCTATTTACAAAAAAAATGACTGGGCTACAATCAAACAGGCGTCAGTTAAGGTAAAGCCCCAAAACCCAGGATCCTTCGGAGAAGATTAAACCTTGGGATAAATAAACACACAACTCACATGAGCCCCACGTGGTGCAGCCCTTTGACAAGTCCTCAGGCCTAAGGACCTTTCTCCCCGTCTGAACGTTGTTCTTGTCCAAGGTCTTCCTCGTTCTTATCATATTGGATGTTCACGTTGCAGCTACCCCAACAAAAGTTGCTCTGGATAAAAGAGAGAACCGATTAGCTGAACCGGGACCGAGAGCATGTTGAAGGAATATTACACAGCAAGATCCCGGATTTAAATTCACCCACATCCCATCAGCAATGTATTCTAAGTTGGCGGTCGTGGAAATTAAATCGACTCGACTCAAATGTTAATAAGAGCAAAGAAAATGTTTAATTTTAACCTCTGCACGGGACCCGATACATTGGCAAGACGCCTCATGAAAGGGGCGCCTGATATCTCCCACATGTTCCTTTTATACGATAATTCGCTTCACCTTATCAACACCTCAAGGTCAGGAGCCTAGAACATTCCATATATGGAGTTGTTTTCCTCATTCCTTGACGGTTGATATACTGGTTTGCTGACCTTGTATGTAATCTTATTTTTTTTCTGTCCGTCTGCAAGTCTTTGCAAAGTCAGGCCCTTACTTTTTTGTTTTGCTATGCTTTTATAGATCTTCACAATAAATGTTAATTTTCCATTACGTTACCCCCCTACCTCCTTTTTATCATTTTATGACAATAATTAAATAAACGAAAATACAGAGTCAGATAGCTCTACATCAAACTGCTCAGGGAGCACAGACCTTTCCTCAGACACCATCTACATGTTACACAGTATTCTGGTGGTATCGTCACTTGCTCTGGTGTGCCCTGTGTTCGCACGTCACACACTTCAATATTACAGTATGGTGTAATCCATGCAAAGGGAACTTCCTGCCGTGGGGCCTCTGATCTTTTTGCCATTTGCTATCCAGTTGCACACATCAGCAAATGCTGTCGGCAAGTACACAAGCAGCGTCCGATATAAAGCACTGTGAGTGTGACCCGTACGACAATATAAGATTATGAAAGGATTGGACACTCTGGCAGCAGGAAACATGTTTCCGCTGATGGGTGAGTGCCGAACCAAAGGACACAGCTTAAAAATACGCGGTAGACCATTTAGGACAGAGATGAGGAGAAACCTCTTCACCCAGAGAGTGGTGGCTGGGTGGAATGCTCTGCACCAGAGGGCAGTGGAGGTCCAGTCTCTGGATTCATTTAAGAAAGAGTTGGATAGAGCTCTCAAAGATCGTGGAATCAAGGGTTATCGAGTTAAGGCAGGAAGAGGGTAGTGATTAGGAATAATCAGCCATGATCATATTGAATGGCGGTGCAGGCTCGAAGGGCAGAATGGCCTACTCCGGCACCTATTGTCTATTGTCTATTGTCTTTTGTCTATTGTCTACAACTGGTATAGCGTGTAGAATCCAATAACCCCATCCTCTCCAAAGGGATGCATTTATTACACTTGTGATATTCTGGGACTCACCAGGAATATTAAAACAGTATGAGGTACCGAACGTTTTGCAGATGGCCTCTCTCTCGGCCGTAAGTATATCTGGTACTAATCGATTTCGTGTCACTGCTTCCCATACTGCCGTTAACTCAGTATTAATGAGTGTTGGACTTTCCTCCGTCTCGTTTGCTAACAGTAATATACCATTTGCAAGGCCATTAATCTTGTTTATTGCCAAAATTGTCCCTGCTCCTAAGAGAATACACCACCCAATGTTCGTTCCTGGTGTAGTCCAGGGGTCTGCGTTTGTGTACCCATTCAATGCTTTGATATGTCCCTTCGGCTTTGCCAGTTACTGGCCTTTGGGACGAACATTGTGGTGCTATTGAACAGTCCCACGGGGTAGCAGTAGCCCTTCCTTCCCCGGGGAGGTGGTTATACCCTCGCTTTCCACAGGCCCATATTATACCCACCATCATGGGCTGATTATTGATAAAGGAACAAGTAATGTTAATGATTGCACCATTTGCGTTGGCAATGGTCTGCAGCGTGTCAGCATTGGGACTGCAGTTATCCTTGAGTTCAGATGGTGGCAAGAGATTTGACCGAATTGCTCCCCCTATCAGGGTCAGGGTAGTCGCCGCCCATGGAAGCAGTCAGCTAGCATTTCTTGCCAGGCTCTCTGTAATTGGTTCGGCAGTCCACCGATGGACTGTGTGCAAACATGTCCAACAAGAGTAACCAACCTCTAATCTCCGATGCTGCATTAAGGCCAAAACACAAGTTCTGCTCCATATATGAAATCTAGCGATGGCCCTTCAGGCCTCCCAAATTCCTGCCGTTGCATTGATGCGTTTTATGTCATGACGGCCAATTCCACTACCGAGTTAGATGAGCTCCTGAGCCCCGGCCGATGCCCTCCAGATTCTGGCGTGACACTAATGCTCTCTGGCTTGCTTGGGGTTAGGTCCATGATATGGTTTCTTGGTTGCTGTGCCCTGGTGAGACGATTTCCTGTAGGACCTTCTGCACCGCAGGTCGGGGGCGGGGGTGGGGCGACTGTACCAGTATATTCACCCGTCTATGGATGTCAGAGCAGGGTCTATCTATTCCAAACGACCAGGCTCACTCAACACTCTTCTGATTCTTGGTTATTATTAACCGTGCCCTGGCATCTCCTTCCTTGATAATAGAATATCTATTTCCCGTGTCAGATGTCCCTGCAGCCCAAGTAGCTACTACTAACTACCAGTCACTGGGACCACAAGGATCACTGCATAAATATTTATTGTCCCATTTGTAGTCGTCCTGGTTAGTAAACGGCCATGGGTCGCATTGAGAGGTCCCCTTCTCACCCTCGGTAAAGATTACCATCAGTGGCTATATCCCAGATGCCCCTGTCCTGACAAATAGTCCTGCCAGGGCGCTTACTGACCGTTTGAGTTGGGGCATCCCAATATTTGTATAAGCCATCTAGCAACTTTATTATTCATTTGTATATAAGCTAAATCTGACTATCTGAGTTCCACTACTTGCACGTATTTGGTTCCACTGTCGTCTGATGTCTCCTCAGGTGTAGTTTCACGTTTGCAATGTCTGCCGTGAAACCACGTGGCTGTTTCAGCGATCTTAACAGCTTTCAGCTTACTAAGGACCACTTGATACGGCCCCAGCCACCTATTCCCCTTCCAGATTTTCCTCCTAAAGTCTTTCACACTATCCAGTCTCCACGTTCTAGATCGTGCAGCTTCCCTTCTGCCGGATGGGGTAGCGCTGCCTTCACTGGATTCTGTATTTGAGACAAAAGTGAAGAGTTTTTCACAGTAACACAATATCTCATGCTCACAGTGGTCTGTTACCGGTCTGGCGCAGAAACTGAGTGGCGCAGCCACTAAGATTCAGCAACATGGAAACGAGCGTGGCACGATTCTGTGCGCCAATGATGCAATCGTTGTCCTCAGACGGTATCGAGGTGTATGAAATTCGTAGGTGGGGGTTGTAACCTCAACTTTAGCAAGCTTCAATTGACATGGAGCAGTGGGATATTAGGCTCAGATCTCCAAAATTACCTGGAGCAGATTAGATTCACATGAAGCAGGGATCATTTGGACATCAGGTTGCGAGCTCCAACCTCCCCGGAGCAGCTTCTATTGCCACAGAGCAGCAGGGAGCACTGGGACATCGAGCTGTGTGCTGCAACATCAGCTGCAGCTGCTTCATTTGACATGCAGCAGGGAACATAGAACATAGAACATAGAACCTAGAAAAAGCCCTTCGGCCCTCGACGTTGTGCTGACCTGTGAACTATTCTCAGCTCATAAACCTCAACACTATCCCAAAATCACCCATGTACTTACCTAAGTTTTGTTTAAATCTCCCTCATATGGCTGAGTTGAATACCTCAGCAGGTAGGCCATTCCACGCTCTTAACACTCTCTGCGTAAAGAACTTGCCTCTGACATCAGTCTTAAATCTATCAGCCCTCAATTGTAGTTATGTCCTCTCGTACAAGCTGACATCATCATCCTAGGAAAATGGATTTCTCTGTCTATCTTATCTAATCCTCTGATCATGTTGTTTATGTCTATCAAATCTGGTATGCAGGGAAGGTCTTACGAAGAAAGGCTGAGTGACTTGAGGCTGTTTTCGCTAGAGAGAAGAAGGTTGAATGGTGACTTAATAGAGATGTATAAGATAATCAGAGGGTTAGATAGGGTGGACAGGGAAAGCCTTTTTCCAAGTATAGTTACGACGAGCACGAGGGAGTATTGCTTTAAATTGAGGGGTGATAGATATAGGTCCGATGCCAGACGTAGTTTCTTTACTCAGAGAGTAGTAGGGGTATGGAATGCTTTGCCTGCAACGGTAGTAGATTCGCCAACTTTAAGTTCACTTAAGTCGTCATTGGAGAAGCATGGAATACTGTAGGTTAGATGGGCTTCAGATTGGTATGACAGGTCCGCGCAACATCGAGAGCCGCTGTACTGCGCTGAAATATTCTATGTTCTACAAATCCCACCTTAGCTTTCTTCTTTCCAATGAGAAAAGGTCCAAGTCCCTCAGCCTTTCCTGATAAGACCTTCCCTCCAGAAGAGGCAGCATCCTGGTAAATCTCCTCTGCACCTTTTCCAATGATTCCACATCCTTTCTGTAATGGGGCGACTAGAACTGTACACAATTTTCCAAGTGTGCCCGCACTAGCGTTTTGTATAATTGCAGCATGATATTGCAGTTCTGGAACTCAATCCCTCTACCAATGAAACCTAACAGACCGTATGCCTTCTTAACAGCACTATCCACCTGGGTACAACTTTTAGGGATCTATTCATATGGTCTCCAAGATCTCTCTGCATATCCACATCTCCAAGAATCTTTCCATTGAGCAAGTACTCTGCCATTCTGTTTTTCTTCCCAAAGTGCATCACCTCACATTTAGCTGCATTGAACTCCATTTGCCACCTCTCAGCCCAATTCTGCAGTTTATCCAAATCCCCTTGCAACCTGTAACATTCTTCCAAACTGTCCACTACTCCACAGATTTTAGAGTTAACAGCAAATTTACTAATCGATCACCCTATGCCTGTGCCTCAGTCACTTATGCAAATGGCAAACAGCAGTGGTCCCAACACTGATTCTTGTGGAACACCACTAGTAATTGAACTCCAGACTAAATATTTCCCATCATCCACCACTCATTGTCTTCTTCCAGAAAGCCAGTTTCCACCACTCATTGTCTTCTTCCAGAAAGCCAGTTTCTAATCCAAACTGCTGAATCACCCTCAATTCCATACCTCTGCATTTTCCCCATCAGCTTACCATGTGGAACATTATCAAAGGCTTCACTGAAATTCAAGTATACCACGTCAACTGCACTACCGGCATCTGCATGTTTGGATACCTTCTCAAAAAACTCAATGAGGTTTGTGAGACACGACCTGACCTTGACGAAACCATGTTGAGTATCTGAAATCATACTGTTGCATGCTAGATGATTATAAATCTTATCTCTTATATTCCTTTCCAAATCATTTCCTACAACAGAAGGAAGGCTCTCTGGTCTATAATTACCTGGGTCATCTCTGGTACCCTTCTTGAACAAGGGCACAGCATTTGCAATCCTCCAGTCCTCAGGTACTAAACCCGGAGACAATGATGACTCAAATATCAAAGCCAAAGGTTTTGCTATCTGCTCCCTACCTTCCCAGAGAATTCTCGGATAAATCACACTTGGTCCAGGGAACTTGTCTACTTTCACTCCTTCTAGAATTGATAATACCTGTGCGCCACTAACCTCAATTCTTTTTAGTCTAATAACTCGTACCTCATTCGTCTCCTCCACAATATTCTCATTTTTCTGAGTGAATACCGATGAGAAATGTTCGTTTAGCACCTCTCCGATCTCTGCAGGGTCTACTCTCAACTTCCCACTTTTGTCTTTCACTGGCCCTATTACTACCCTAATCATCCTTAATTTCTCACATACCTACACAAAGCTTTATGGTTGTCCTTTATTCTATTTGCTAAAGACTGCTCGTGTCCTCTCTTTGCTCTGTTGACTCTCTCTTTAAATCCTTCCTCGCTGATCTGTAACTCACCATCGCATCATCTGTACCAACTTACCTCATCACAACATAAGCCACTTTTTACTTCTTAAAAAGAGATGCAATTTCTGTAGTAAACCACGGTTCGCGTACCTTATCACTTCCTCCCTGCCTAACAGGGACATACCTATCAAGGACACGCAATATTTGTTCCTTAAACTAGCTCCACATTTCGATTGACTGCAGCCCCTGCATTTTGCTACCCCATTCTATGCATCTTATTTCTTGCCGAATCGCATTATAATTGCGTCTGCCCCATCGATAATCTTGACCTGTGGCATGTACCGATCCCTTTCCATCGCGAAACTAAACGGAACTGAATTATGGTCACTCTGTCCAAAGTGCATTCCCTACAACTAAATCAAACACCTGGCCTGGTTCATTGCCAAGCACCAGATCCAGTGTGGCCTCCCTTCTTGCCAGCCATTCGACATAGTGTGTCAGGAAACCCTCTTGTACACATTGGACAAAAACTGATCTATCTGACGTACGAGAGCTATAATATTTCCAATGAATGTTGGGGCAGTTAAAGTCCCCTCAATGACCACCCTGTTCATTTCCCTCGTACCCAGGAAAATGTTGCTAATGCTCTGTTCCACCTCCCTGGAACTCCTGCGGATGTCTATAAAAATCTTCAAGAAGTGTGACATCTCCTCTCCTGTCCGCAAGCTCAGCCCACACTACCTCAGTCGACGAGTCCTCATTAAAATCCTCTCAGCCACCGTTATACTATCTTTGAATAACAAGGCCACTCCTCCCCCTCTTTTGCTGCCTTACCTGCTTTAATGAAAGATCTAAACCCTGGAGTCTGCAACGTCGATTCCTCAACTTGCGCTATCCATGTCTCCGAAATGGCCACAACTGCCAGTCTCGTTCGTTCCCTACAAACCTTCTATCTGAGCCTCGAACTATTGACTCCCCAATGACTAACACTCTCCTCCTTTCGCTCATTCCCTTCTGTGTAACAGGGACAAGTTCTGTGCCAGAGACCTGGGCCACGCTGCTTGTCGTCCAAGTCAACAGTATCCAAAACGGTATGCATGTTTTTTAGTGGAACGACCACAGGTGATCCCTCCACTGACTTTTTTTTGGCCTTTCGAATAGTCCCCGAAATTTCGTCTTGCCTAGAAGTAACAACTTCCCTGTAACTCCTATCTATCACAGCCTCAGCCTCCCGAATGATCCGAAGTTCATCCAGCTCCCGCTCCAGTTCCCAAACACGGTCTTGGAGGAGCGAGAGTTTTTGCACTTCCTGCAGTTGTGCTTGGATGGGGCACTATTGACATCCCTGATCTCAATCATCCTGCAGGAGGCACATTGCTCTCCCTGCTACTCCCCTAGTCACAAAGTAAAAAAAGAGACGCTTACCTAATATATCCCTGGTCTTTAAGGCTAGAGGAGGTGGTTGGGTGGAAGGCCCTACAAACGTAGGTCTCGGGTAGAGAAGATACTGACTAATACAGCAGGATGGAAATAAAAATAAGAAGTCCCTCCTTTCCCAGAAACCGCTGCTCTCTGATTTTAGATTTAAAAATATAAATCAGTGACTCACCGCTCTCGGCAGTTCCCCGGTGCAAGCTCCTGCCCTTCGAGTTGTTGCTGCTGCTGAAAAACAGGAATGGAGGACTCCCGAACATTCGGACATCAAGGTCGGAGAAAGTATCCTTGGCTATTTTAATCTGAAGCAAAATCGTTTTCTGCAAGACAGATGCTTGTGGATTCAGGGAGGATCTGTTCAAGTGAAACTTTACAATTATGAAGAAACATGCTGCAAATATTCAACTCATGAAGGCGCATCTCCACAGAGAGAAATGTGAGTACTCATTTAGATTGTGACCTTTCCGATAAGGCTGAAACTGCATTGAATTAAATTGCAAAAACGGCTTTTATCTCATTACATGTTATTCAATTGCTTGCGAACACACACACGTCATACTGTAATCTAAAACTCTGATATTTACCGGTCATATATGACATTGTGATCAGGCTCGAATTTACCTCGAGTAATAACGCAAAAGCAGGGAAGTGGATAGAGGTTTAACAGATCAGCGGTGATACCATTGAATGGCTAAACAGAGGCGATGGGCTGAACATCCTCCTACTGTTCTTCTGTGATTTGATGTTCTCTTCTGGTGGGAATGATAAATTTGTGGGCGGCACGGTGGCACAGTGGTTAGTACTGCTGCCTCACAGCGCCAGAGATCCGGGTTCAATTACCGCCTCAGTCGACTGACTGTGTGGAGTTTGCACATTCTCCCCGTGTCTGCGTGGGTTTCCTCCGGGTGCTCCGGTTTCCTCCCACAGTCCAAAAATGTGCAGGTTAGGTGCATTGGTCATGCTAAATTGCCTGTAGTGTTAGGTGAAGGGGTAAATGTAGGGGAATACGTCTGGGTGGTTTGCGCTTCGGCGGGTCGGTGTGGACTTGTTGGGCCGAAGGGCCTGTTTCCACACTGTAACTAATCTAATCTAATCTTGTCCGCAGCAACAGCGACATCAGCAGAACACGCAGAACGGTGGCAATGTCAATCCTGCAATAGATGCGGCGCCTTCTCTGCAGTCATCTCGTCAATCCCTCAGAAATTGTCCGAGGGTCACCTGCACTTGCCTATGTAAGTACAAATTACACATTCCCTCATGCAGGCTGCTCATGAGGCTGTTTCACATCACCTGTCTGAAGCTGAAGGAAGGTAAATAGAATATTCCTGAAGTGATCAGCAGGTCAGCATCACTTCCAGCTCTGATAAAATATGTTAAAGCTGACATCTGAACTCTGCTTTTCTTCTCTGTAAATGCGACATGGTCTGCTGCGTTTTCTGGGATTTTTTCCCGAAGTCTGACATAACCGGCTTCTTCAGTCTCTTGCCTTGAATGATGCTCGGGGACATCTGAAGACATGTTGAAACTAAAGCTGAGAGAGTTTGTGCAGAGACAGAACAGAGAACCTATCTGACCTTCACTGTGTCCCAAAGACAAATGCTTTCATAAGGCCTTCACTGTGTCCCAAAGACAAATGCTTTCATAAGGCTTTTATTCAGTTTGATTACCTGTTTATGGAATTCCAATATTGGGTGATTTTCATATTTCTGATTTAGAGTCTTGTTCTGTTGTTACGGCAATAAACCCGCATGATATTTAATCCCTGGAGACTTTGTCAGTAACTCCGAAAACAAACAGGAAGTGGATAGCATCAAACAACATTGGAACTGAATTGATGTCCGCCAACGGATTTTACCAATGCCGTTTATAAATTCACCCTCGTCATTAATATGAAGAGGGGCCGTGGGGCTGCAGTTTCCTTGCCTGTTGTTGAATAAAGATCATGTCACCCGTGAGACGAAAGTAATTGTTGTTGATTAGAAACATTTCTTTTCGAACTCACTCTCAGCTGCTTTACCAGGTGGAGCTGGAAACTCGGGATAGATTGAAACATAAAGTTGTGTGTTTACAGATAAAGTGGAACAATACGAATATAATGTTGGCATCAACGCGCTGTCACCAACTGAACGCCATGACGAACAGTTTGTGTTTGGACCTGCCACATCACAGCAATACTGATTCTAATGAAAACTGACAGAATAGCGTCACATGTACCTAAAAGCTGCAGACCCGTTCGCAGCCCAGAGAGCAAGTTCTGTCCTGATAAAAGCCAAGAGCGATATACTGGCGCCATACACAATTAATCTGACACAATTTGGTCACAAAACTTCTGGGGTTGCCGTTGAACACGTTACCATTACGCGCAAGCTTGCAGCCGACGGGTCATTGCTGTGTAGGATGAAGAGAAGTGAGAAATTATGACTGACAAAGGAAGGTCAAAAATCATGTGCGTCCTGTCTCTCTCCTCCCCGTGCTGTCTGCCTCTCTCCAATTCTCTTCTTTCTCTCTCCACCTGGTTACTTGTCCCTTTGTCTCCCTCACGCCGTCCTTTTCCACTTCAATGTTTCAGCATCTCATTTCTCGCCCTCTGTCTTTCTTGTTGATACATCCTGGAATGAACTGCGGACATTGAATCCCGTCCGTATGTCACAGGGAGGAACCGGGAATTATGCTCGCCCCTTCTTCAGACACAACGGAAGAGAGACAATTTGGTTCTTGGTTGGGGTGTGTGGAACAGATTCCAAGATAGATATGCTTAGGCATCTCACAACAAAATTCTTGCAAACACATTGGCAGAACAAGTGACTGACTGTGTTACTGCACTTGGATCATTAGCAACTTAATGTTTTCTCTTACAACCAAGCCTGATTCACTTTTCTCAGCTCCGTATGGGGTAGTGCATTGGATAACACGTCTGACTGACAGGCTCGAGCTTCTGGGTTAATCTCTGGCTGAAGTGCAGTTTACAACTTGTTTATACTTCTAAATTAACCTTTCCCATTGCCCTGAACCATTGATGAAGGTTGAATTCTTGTTCTGCAGAAATGATATTCATTTCACTGTTTCACATCAGTGAATGTCCCCGAGAGCATCAGAGGCCATGTCACAGCTCTGTCAGCGGAGGGGACACTGAAATATTTCCACCCGTTGCTCAAAGGTACTTTTCCATTCCCCAAACCCACCCACCCAATGACTGAGTCTCCGAGGAATGGAAAGGAGACAAAAACAAAACCGTGTCGCCAGCTTTGTGCACCTTTCGAAACATTTTACGAAAAGGAATTGGTGGGGAATGAAGGGTGAACAATCCGACTGTACAGGGACTGTGGAGGCACCTTCCCTTCCTTTTAGACGCCGGGGCACATTCTCTGATGTTTTTGCTGTGATTAACTCATCCGAGACATTGAAAGGATTCCTGTCAGAGCTGCTCTGTTTCTGCTGTTGTCACTATCCGGAACAATAATTCCTGATTCCCTGACGGAAATTCGAAGCCAGGCTGTGGCGGTGAACGCGGCGAATCGTCACCACTAGCCGAAAGGATTAATTTGCCATTCAATGATTATTTCTTCTGATTAAATTTTATCAAACATCCGCTCTTTCATATGTCTCCGTTGTAAGTTAGAATAGTAAATCCGATCATCCAACCACTCGGAAAAATAACGAAAATGTAACTCCAGCGAAATTCGAGTTCATAACATTGGACTACCACTTCGGCAATGGGCTAGAACTCCACCGCGCTCTTTGTTGTGCCACAGAGCCGCGCACAACATGCAGAACTGTCCCTTAGAGCAAAGCAAGCTGCCCCTTGGCTGATTGTTTTCACAGTTTCCATCGTTTGCCCTTGCCCAAACTTTCTGCATTGAATCAGCTATGCCGATTCAATTCATCATCTGAAAACTTATGATATATTCGGATAGTTGACCGCTTTACCACACATTGAGCAGAGAGTTTCAGATTCAATACTGACTGTGATTAAGAAGTATTCCATTGATTGCAACGCTCATTAGAATCTCTTGCGTTTGTGACAATTCTTGGAATGGAAACATTCATTTATTTTTCGAGAAGTTGTGCACAATGTAGAGTTGTCCCTTTCCCTCTCTTTCCCACTCTGCTGCACACGGTTCAGTCTGATCTCAAGGGTTAATATTTAGGAGTTTACAGTCTGTCTACCACAGAGCGAGTAAGAACCCATTTCCTGCTCCTGTTAACCACCTTCACGGAACACAAGAATAAAACCCTGTGGATGCTGGAAATATGCAAAACAGGCAGAGAGTGTTGGGCTGACTAAGGCTCCACAGTCTCTGGGGCAACAAATTCCAAAGTTTCACCCCACACTATGTTCCCTCATCTAAGTTCGATCTTTGGCAAGTGCTTCTGTTGTGGGCGATACAGATTTCTGTGAATATGGTGCTAACCCTGGTGTGCACTCTGGCGCTGCAGTCATTACCCCTTTTGACACTTGCTGCTGAGAAAAACCGAGGTTTGGAAACGCAAGCCGACAGAGTTTTCCTGGTGGATTTCTTGGATGAGATCAAAAAGTATTAAATGGACTCACAATCTTGTAAAAGATGGTCAATTTGTTCCGGCACTGGTAAGAGAATGGAATTGCATCTCCGAGAGATGGTTTGCTTCGTAATTGTTAGGGTATAACTTTCATTTCCAATTAAAACAAATCTCGGTTCCATTGACAATGCTTCATAGTGAATAATTTGCTGCACGTTTCCAAACCATGTGACCTTTGTCGTCGATGCTCTTCAGCTGCACGTGTTCACGAAATTTACTTCCGTCTAAATTGCCTCTATTTTTTTAAAAAAAACAAGTCTTGATCTGTTGCTTCGCAGTTTACAATGGGCTTCACTTTGCATAGTAAGCTGCATTTCTCAAAACCATAAATGATTTCATACTCAGTTTTAATCATCTGTTCAGGAAGTATCTTTGCACATTAAGTCATTCCAAATCCAATTTGGTTTCCCCGCCCTGCCCATCTCTGCACTGCTCTGCCGTCCACCATCCCTCCCAGTCAGACCCTTCCACAAACGCTCTTCCCCAATTACGTTCACTCCCTGTTTGCCCAGTCATATATCATTAAAACATTCTTGAATCAGTTTCTACATTTGTTTCTGGGAAATCGATCATTTGGAATCTCTGATCTTGTTTCACTCGAAAGGGGGAAATTTCTTCCAACTTAGACATTCTGAACCTCTCATCATCTCGAAAATCTCTGTTAGTTCGCCTCCCAAACTTCCAGGGCTCAGGTGCAGCTTTTCCAATTTTTCCAGCATCTCATGAATATAATCCTGCATACTTTCCACCGTCCTGATAAATTATTATGTGCCCTTTCTAATTTGTATATTTTTGGTGCAGTGAGGGCAAGGATTACGTACAATGCTCCATGAGTTTGACTGGGACAACACTACTATTATAGGACAAGCCAAACAGAGAACAGCCAGGGAATTCCTAGGAGCATGGCACTCATACACAGATTCAATCAATAAGCACATTGACGTGGAGCCAATATACCGACCACTGCAACGGACAGCTGGAACTGACAACCAGAAGCGGCAGATTCAAACCACGACTAATGCCGGAGGAAAGATCAAAGATCACTGTCGTCTCCCAAAAACTGAGGATGTCACCTAGACAGTGTATGAAACGTCTGCAACACAATTTCCCAGCTCGGCGAACACAAATACAACATGTACCACAACACCCACATTTCCCTGCACATCAATTTTCCACAGAGCTTTTCCATTCACCGTATAGTTCGCTCTTGAAATGGATATCCCAAAATGCATTTCGTCGCATTTGCCTGGATTGAACTCCATCTGCAATGCATTTCGTCGCATTTGCCTGGATTGAACTCCATCTGCCGATCCTCCGCCAAACTGTCCAATGTACTTATACTCTGCTGCATTCTCTAAAAGTTCTGTACCCTTTCTGCTACTCCACCAATATTAGTGTCATCTGCAAACTTGCTAATCAGACCACCTATACCTTCCTTCAGATCTTTTATGCATTTCAGAAACAACGGTGGTCCCAGGACCGATCCCTGTGGAACACCACTGGTGATAGCTCTTCATTTTGAGAAACTCCCTTCTGCTACTACTCGCTTTCTCCTGTTACACAGCTATGTCTCTTCCAAGTAACTAGTACAAACTGGACGTCATGCGACTTCACTGTCTCCATTAGCCTACCATGGCAAACTTTATCGCATGTCTTACTCATGTCCATGTATTTGACATCTGCAGCCTTATCAATCAAATTTGCCACTTCTTCAAACAATTGTATTAATTTGGTGATATATGACCTTGCCTACACAAAATCATGTTGCCTGACGCTTATCATCCTGCTTTATTTCAGATGGGAACAGATCCTATCCCTCAGTATTTTTTTCCAGCAGCTTCCCTACCACTGAAGTCAGGCTCACCAGTCAATGATTACCTGGTATATCCCTGCTACAGTTTTTAAACAATAGGACGACATTAGGAATTCTACAGGTCTTCCGGGACACACTGCTGTTCAAGGATGCTGCAAAAGTATTTGTTAAGGTCCTATCTATTTCCTCTCCCACTGCCCTCAGTAGCCCAGGATAAATCCCATCCAGCCTCGGACTAAATCCTTTCAGAATACCCAATACTTCCTCTCTCCTTCTGCTGACGTTACGCAGAGTAATCAAACATCTATACCTAACCTCAACAACCATCTTGTCCCTCTGCTCGAAGGATGCCAATGCAAAATTCTCAGTAAGATACTTACCAATTTTCTCTGACTCCAATCATAACTTTCCTCCTTTGCCTTGAGTGGGGAAACGCTTTCTCTTGTAATCCCTTTGCTTCTTATGTACGATTTTGAAGAAAAGGCATTGGAGAACTATTTAACTGTGTTTGCTAAAGATATTTCATAAACACTATTCGCCCTCTGAATTCTTCGATTCAATTGGTCTCACTTGCACAATATTCATCTAAAGCTTCGTCTGTTTTCTGTCGCTTGGACCATATGCATGCTTCCTTCGTCCTTTTAGCTAGTATCACCATTACACCTCAGCGAAAGTGAGGACTGCAGATGCTAGAGATTAGAGTCAATATTAGAGTGGTGGTGCAGAAGCACAACAGGTCAGGCAGAATCCGAGATGCAGGAAAATCGACGTTACGGGCAGGAGCCCTTCATCAGGAATCATCCTCCTTATCCCCGGATGCTGCCTGACCTGCTGTGCCTTTCCAGCACCACTCTAAATTTGACTAACCATTACATGTATGTTTCATGGTTCTGTAATTTTGACAATTGTATCCGTCATTTTCAGAGGGACATGCCTGTCTGAACTCCAATCAACTTGTCTTTAAAAGCCTCCCACATATCCCCAATTTAGCACACTTCCTTTGAGAACAGGCTTGTCTTTGTTCATGAATGTTCAAAAACTTACAGAATTGTGACTACGATTCCTGTGTGAAAACGCTTTTTCTCATTTGACTTTTGTTTATTTTCTTAATGACTTTACATCACTGACGAATATCTCTCTTTCGTTTCACTACCTTATTTCTCTGTCACGACCCGTCATGAATTGAAAAGATTCATTCAGAGGAGTTTTCAGTCCTTTGTTCTCCAAAGACAACTGTCGCAACTTTCCACTCTACCTCCAATGCTAACGTTCCTCATACACAATAACATTGATGTCAATATCGCCACGCTGTCTCCAATCGCTTCACTTCCCCACTTCCGTTGACGTCCGACACTGTGTACTGACGCAGATGGAGAATCCATTTAACGTCTGACTGTGTGGTTTAACATCATGAAACAGTTACTTTCGCTTTTAACATGTGCGCTGTTGTGCCATGCTCGCTGCAGTGACACCACTGTTCCCGGATCTCAATCTGACCTCAAGAGGCCACAGCAGTTTTTTTTTCCCGGGAAAGCTGATCAGCCGATTTGGCAGGAATGAAGACAAAGAAAAAGAAACACGGCGTTTGTGTAGGGTTACAACCCAGGACCTCTCGCAGATATGCATGGTTTAATCCCCACAGTGAGCCATTACCGTAAACTCAGACTTGCTGAAAAATACTGTTCTTTGAGATGCTGGATTTGACATCCTCAGGAATCATACGACACCAGGTTATGGTTTTCAGATTTATTTGAAATCACAAGCTTTCTGAGTGCTGCTCCTTCGTCAGGAGAAGTGTGGAGAAGCGCACAACACAGGCACACAATTTATATGAAGAGAGATCAAAATATCATGCTAAAGGTGTGCGTGGAGTATCCGCAGGCCGAACAAATACTCCCTTTGAATGGTAAAAGTATCAGACGGTGAGCGTAACGTGTCAACAGCTAAGTACCAACATCTGGTTAATTTCGGCAGAGAAGTTAATTCCAATAATAAGCATAGGGTGATGCTGGAGACAAACCAATTGCCTGGATTGGCACGATACGTACAACAGTCATATACAGAAAGTCTGACCAAAGTAACAAGTACTTTAAATCTGCACAAACTAACTAAGGTAGAGAGATTATAACAAGTTATCAAGTGATGGTGTTAAAGCGGGACAGTAAAGGAGAATTTACAGAATAGTATGACAGTTTTACATGGAGTGAGGCATGAATCCAAGATCAGAGTTGAGGCTTTCTTCCTGTGTACAGAACTTGGCTATCAGCTTCTGCTCGGCGATTCTGCGTTGTTGTTTATCTGGAAGGTTGCCTTGGGGGACGCTAACCTGAAGATGGAACGCTGAATATCCATGACTGCTGAAGTTTTCTCCATTTGTGAAGGAATATTCCTGTCTGGTGATTTTGGCACTGTGTCCATTCATCAGTTGTCCTGGCGGCGGCATGGCCTCACCAATGTGCTATGCCTCGGGGCATCATTGCCTGCAGCATATGAGATCAACAACATTGGCCGAGTCACATGAATATCTGCCGTACACCTTGTGCAGTGCCATCCCAGATTGTTGAATTGCAGTAATGTGCATGTAGTGATGCTACATCCGCGTTGTTCTCCTAATAATGACTTGCTGACCAACATCTGCAGTTTACATAAGAAATGATTTTGTTCTCACTGACACTATCGCCCCAATCAGCATCCTGAGACTTCACACCATCGTGTTACCTTAAAAATGGAAAGAGAACGAGGACTAGAGAAAGAGAGGCATGGAGAGTGTGATGAGTAGGTAAAGAGTGCAAGGGAGGAACAGAGGGACTGATGGAAAGTGGGGAGGGAGAGACATTGAAAAAAGAGAAAAATAGGTGTGTGGGGAGAGAGAAGGACATTGTGAGAGTGCGAAAGAGATATGGAGCGAAAGAGAGCAAGGAAGAGAGATGATTCTTTTGAGGCTTGGTCGGAGGGTGCGGCCCGGATGTGAATGCAAGGACAGAGTGATTTAACCCCAACTCTGAACTCATGGCCCTGGTTCCTCCCTTCCCTGAGGACCATGACTTGGGGCCGACTCTCTCTGTTTCCAACCCAGATTCTTCAACACAAAGTCAAACAACAATAGAGTTCACTCTGCTGCTCGGCACTTTTCGATGAATATTTTTATTTTTTTAGAAGATGGCGTTACAGACACAATCATTACAATGGTGCCTGTTCTCACTGTACCCTGAGTTGTGAGAAACATTGTGATGTGTCCTTGTAATCGCCAGTGGGATAAAGCTTGGATCAACCAGGAATACCCTCAGTCTGCTCCCATCGCGAAAAGTTGCTTCATCGCTCAAATATTGAGCTGAAATGAGAAAATACTGGATGTATTAATAAATGAGTGAATTTGATTGACTGATGAATTTGGGTAAAGGGATATTTCAGCATATTCTTCAGCTGCTGTCTGAACTTAGTCTGGGTGATGGCATAAATTGCAGTGTTTGTGCAGCAACTGAGTAGCTGGAGCATGAAGCCCAATTCGCGCACAAAGTAATGTAGATAGACAGACTGGTATCCAATAAACCACATCTGGTACCATATAAAGTAAACCATTAACGTGGACCATAATATGATGAAATTGGCCGAGATCACAAACCATAAAATTATGGATTTTTTTCGATTTCTCATTTCTGCGTCACACTGATCATTCCCAATGGTACGAGCGTGGAGTCTCCTGCGGGCTCTGCTGGTCATTAAAATATGTCTCACGGTGAAAGCATTGAGCAGCAGAATCAGGAAAAATGGGCGTGTTGGGTTAAGAATGTGGTGGAGGAACTCAATTGTGACCCAAACACGAGAGTAATAAACATCTGTTGCTACATTACAAAACCAGGGGTGGTTCCACAGCGAATACCAAGCGGAGAGCATAAAATACCAGAAAATGTTCTTTAAACAGGTCAGCACAGTTATCGCTCCCAGAACCACAGCTGCAGTTTTCTCATTGCAATATTTACTTTTCAACTTCTGGCAGCAAATGGCAACAAATCGATCGAAAGTGAAAGTGACAGTGAACCAGACAGAACAGTCAGTGGCTGCATAAAACAGGACAGCGTGGGTATTACACACGCGGATGGACTGCAGGAAATAAAACTGCTCCCGATAAACAATGGGAATGTGTCTCAATGTCAAATCAAGAATGATAACCAGTAGATCTGCCACTGCCATGGCCCCCAGGTAAAGTCTGACACATGGAGACAATCCACAATCTTTATAAAGCAGGACAAAGATCGTCACTAAGTTAACTGTGAGGAAGGAAAACAAGCAAATTATATATTAGCCTGGAGGCAAAGTTACCAGTTTAATCGAAGAACCAATATGATAATCAAGTGTGTCACGTTATTCAGATACTCATTGAAGTATTAGAAGCAGAAAGAACAAATGACAATTAGTGAATTGGTCACAAAAATGTGACATGAAACAAAATAAATGATCACTTCCCAAATATGCAAGCACATATTCATAACAACAGATGATTTCGAGAACATTCCCACACACTCGTTCATTCGAGTACAGATGCAGTCGCTTCTTTCCACTTCCGAATACGAAAAGGGAAAACATTGCCGACCTGAAGAATTGTTCCCCAGTTCTTGAAAGCAACAAAAGATCTGCCACTGCCATGGCCCCCAGGTAAAGTCTGACACATGGAGACAATCCACAATCTTTATAAAGCAGGACAAAGATCGTCACTAAGTTAACTGTGAGGAAGGAAAACAAGCAAATTATATATTAGCCTGGAGGCAAAGTTACCAGTTTAAATCAAGGACCAATATGATAATCAAGTGTGTCACGTTATTCAGATACTCATTGAAGTATTAGAAGCAGAAAGAACAAACGACAATTAGTGAATTACTCACAAAACTGTGACATACAACAAAATAAATGATCACTTCCCAAATATGCAGGCACATATTCATAACAACAGATGATTTCGAGAACATTCCCACACACTCGTTCATTCGAGTACAGATGCAGTCGCTTCTTTCCATTTCCGAATACGAAGAGGGAAAACATTGTCCACCTGAAGAATTGTTCCCCAGTTCTTGAAAGCAACAAATAATTGGCCATTTCTGTCTTTTTTTTCTGAATTTCAGTGGATCGTCTGTCATCAAGAAAGGTAAACACAGGGAAAACATATTCACCAATTTAACTGCCGTCAAAGAAAGGTACTTCAGAACAAAATCTCTGTCTGTCTGGAACAGGATTTCTTCCCTCAGGAGCTTATCATATTCAAATTAATTAATATCCGCCGTTCACAAATGATGTCGGTTACAGAATGTTCCGCGGGTTTTGGTTTTAGAATGTTCTGGAAAATATTAAGTACAGAATGTGGTAGAGGCATAAACCCCACATCAAAAATGTCCTTCTGTCCAGTAAGTTTGTGGAGATTCACACGGCCTCATGGTGGAAATTTCTCCACAAACTCGATTCACTTGGCGCTTTTCATAATATAATCCACAAGATTTAGACAATCTCTTGATCATTTGATGCCAGGTCCTCTTTT
>NC_057717.1:45491080-45492265 GCF_004010195.1 Chiloscyllium plagiosum | reverse complement strand
ACCTGACCCTCCATCATTTTTAGATCTGTTTTGAATTTATTCTTATTTTAACTTGTAATTCTTTTGTTTCTCTCCTTGTTTTCTCAGTCTGAATGCACGTTTTAAACAATACATTAACAAGATGCAATTCAGCACAGGTTCAAATTTGGCGGACTCCATATTAACCAATTAAATCACAGTACTCCTGTGACATCACTTTACAGTTTCGTCTCAGTCGAAACCTGTTTCAACCAGAATCTCTTCCATTCCCAGATTATTCTCCGCTCTCTTTTCCTCTGTTTCAGTCCTGAAGTGAAATTCAGTACCTCTCTTATCCTCTGATGGCAGCTGACATCATTGCCTGTGCGAACAGGTCGGAGACATGGCACCAGAGCATGTGCAGAATGGTGGAGATATTTTGCCATTCACATCAGTGCATTTGCAGAGATCAGTGCAGATATTACACCGTTGACATCGGAACTTTCACAGAACTGTGCGGAGGCTTTGCCTTTGACATTGGCACATTTGCAGAGAATAGTGCCGAGGACTTCGCTGTTGACATTGGTGCATTTACAGAAAAGTGCGGAGATATCACTGTTAGCATCGATGGTTGCACATATTGCTACGTGCACAGAATTGTGTGGAGACTTTGGCGCATGCACCAAAAGAAGTGCGCCAAACATTTGCTACTGGATTCACGCTATTGCATACATAGAGAAATGTCTTCAAAGATACTCTTCCCTAATTTTTCATTGATTTTAAAGCCAAATCGCACTGCTGAAATATGTTTTATATGAGAATTACTTGTGTGCTCTGTGTATGTGTCAACTTCATTGCTTCCTTCCGTTGTTTTCAACATTGAGGAGAAATGACCTATCATGGAGGCATGGTGTGAAGGCCAGTAGAAGGCCATTAGGCGATTTCCTGACCATCTGTGACCTGTTATCCAGGTGACTTCTTGCTTTCTGGATGCAGTATTGGGAATTTCAAGGTAAATCCTGTCCTGACTGCGTACAACGGTGCCACCAACATTTTTGGTTCTGTTTCAGAGTCACAGAGATGTACAGCACGGAAATAGGTCCTTTTGTCCAACTTGGCCATGCTTACCAGATATCCGAACTTAATCTCGCCCCATTTTCCCGCACTTGGCCCATATCCCTCTCAACACTTTTTATTCATGTTGTAATTGTGCTCCCTCCACCACTT
>NC_057717.1:45487751-45491073 GCF_004010195.1 Chiloscyllium plagiosum | reverse complement strand
TTTTAAAGCCAAATCGCACTGCTGAAATATGTTTTATATGAGAATTACTTGTGTGCTCTGTGTACGTGTCAACTTCATTGCTTCCTTCTGTTGTTTTCAACATTGAGGAGAAATGACCTATCATGGAGGCATGGTGTGCAGGCCAGTAGATGGCCATTAGGCGATTTCCTTGACCATCTGTGACCTGTTATCAGATGAGTTCTTGTTTTCTGGAAGCAGTATTGGAAATTCCAAGGTCAATCCTGTCCTGACTGTGTACAACGGTGCCAGAAACATTTGTGGTTCTGTTTCAGAGTCACAGAGATGTACAGCACGGAAATAGGTCCTTTTGTCCAACTTGGCCATGCTTACCAGATTTCCGAACTTAATCCAGCCCCATTTTCCCGCACATGGCCCATATCCATCCCAACATATTTTATTCATGTTGTAATTGGGCCCCCTCCACCACTTCCTCTGGCAGCTCATTCAATGCATGCACCAATCTCTGCATGAAAATTGTATCCTTTAAGTCCCTTTTAAAACTTTTCCCTCACCTTGAACCAATGTCCTTTCGTTCTGGACTGCCCTCGCCCAGATAAAATCACTTGTCATTTCGGGGACAAGGTGGGACAACAAGATTAACACAGGGATGGTGACCATTCTTCATGAAACATTACAAATCAGGTCCGATTCTGTGAATACGATGATGTCAGACTGTTTCCTGACCAGTCACATTTGGGAATAAAAGTAAAAATGGAGCAGGAATAACAGTTTAAAAAAACTGAATAAAAGACACTCTATGTGAATGTGTACTGTCTTCTCAACAAAGCATCAGGAATTCACTTTGTACATTGTCGGAAATGGATACGATTGAACAGCATTAGAGAGACATGACGACAGGATGATCTATGTTCGGAATTAGATATTCCGGATATTTCATATTCATCAGTGTTATCTAAAAATGAAAAGGAATTGGGGGAGATCTCTGAGTAAGAGATGGTATCTGTGTAACCGTAAAAGAGGACCTGGCATCAAATGATCAAGAGATTGTCTAAATCTTGTGGATTATATTATGAAAAGCGCCAAGTGAATCGAGTTTGTGGAGAAATTTCCACCATGAGGCCGTGTGAATCTCCACAAACTTACTGGACAGAAGGACATTTTTGATGTGGGGTTTATGCCTCTACCACATTCTGTACTTAATATTTTCCAGAACATTCTAAAACCAAAACCCGCGGAACATTCTGTAACCGACATCATTTGTGAACGGCGGATATTAATTAATTTGAATATGATAAGCTCCTGAGGGAAGAAATCCTGTTCCAGACAGACAGAGATTTTGTTCTGAAGTGCCTTTCTTTGACGACAGTTAAATTGGTGAATATGTTTTCCCTGTGTTTACCTTTCTTGATGACAGACGATCCACTGAAATTCAGAAAAAAAAAGACAGAAATGGCCAATTATTTGTTGCTTTCAAGAACTGGGGAACAATTCTTCAGGTGGGCAATGTTTTCCCTCTTCCTCTTCGGAAGTGGAAAGAAACGACTGCATCTGTACTCGAATGAACGAGTGTGTGGGAATGTTCTCGAAATCATCTGTTGTTATGAATATGTGCCTGTATATTTGGGAAGTGATCATTTATTTTGTTGTATGTCACATTTTTGTGAGTAATTCACTAATTGTCGTTTGTTCTTTCTGCTTCTAATACTTCAATGAGTATCTGAATAACGTGACACACTTGATTATCACATTGGGTCTTCGATTAAACTGGTAACTTTGCCTCCAGGCTAATATATAATTTGCTTGTTTTCCTTCCTCACAGTTAACTTAGTGACGATCTTTGTCCTGCTTTATAAAGATTGTGGATTGTCTCCATGTGTCAGACTTTACCTGGGGGCCATGGCAGTGGCAGATCTACTGGTCATCATTCTTGATTTGACATTGAGACACATTCCCATTGTTTATCGGGAGCAGTTTTATTTCATGCAGTCCATCCGCGTGTGTAATATCCACGCTGTTCTGCTTTATGCAGCCACTGACTGTTCTGTCTGGTTCACTGTCACTTTCACTTTCGATCGATTTGTTGCCATTTGCTGCCAGAAGTTGAAAAATAAATATTGTAATGAGAAAAAAGAACATTTTCTGGTATTTTATGCTCTCCGCTTGGTATTCGCTGTGGAACCACCCCTGGTTTTGTAATGTAGCAACAGATGTTTATTACTCTCGTGTTTGGGTCACAATTGAGTTCCTCCACCACATTCTTAACCCAACACTCCCATTTTTCCTGATTCTGCTGCTCAATGCTTTCACCGTGAGACATATTTTAATGACCAGCAGAGCCCGCAGGAGACTCCACGCTCGTACCATTGGGAATGATCAGTGTGACGCAGAAATGAGAAATCGAAAAAAATCCATAATTTTACTGTTTGTGATCTCGGCCAATTTCATCATATTATGGTCCACGTTAATGGTTTACTTTATATGGTACCGGATGTGGTTTATTGGATACCAGTCTGTCTATCTACATTACTTTGTGCGCGAATTGGGCTTCATGCTCCAGCTCCTCAGTTGCTGCACAAACTCTGCAATTTATTCCATCACCCAGACTAAGTTCAGACAGCAGCTGAAGAATATGCTGAAATATCCCTTTACCCAAATTCATCAGTCAATCAAATTCACTCATTTATTAATACATCCAGTATTTTCTCATTTCAGCTCAATATTTGAGCGATGAAGCAACTTTTCGCGATGGGAGCAGACTGAGGGTATTCCTGGTTGATCCAAGCTTTATCCCACTGGCGATTACAAGGACACATCACAATGTTTCTCACAACTCAGGGTACAGTGAGAACAGGCACCATTGTAATGATTGTGTCTGTAACGCCATCTTCTAAAAAAATAAAAATATTCATCGAAAAGTGCCGAGCAGCAGAGTGAACTCTATTGTTGTTTGACTTTGTGTTGAAGAATCTGGGTTGGAAACAGAGAGAGTCGGCCCCAAGTCATGGTCCTCAGGGAAGGGAGGAGACACGACCATGAGTTCAGGAGTTGGGGTTAAATCAGTCTGTCCTTGCATTCACTTCCGGGCCACACCCTCCGACCAAGCCTCAGAAGAATTCATCTCTCTTCCTTGTTCTCTTTCGCTCCATATTTCTTTCGCATTCTCATAATGTCCTTCTCTCTCCCCACACACCTATTTTCTCTTTTTTTCAATGTCTCTCCCTCCCCACTTTCCATCAGTTCCTCTGTTCCCCCTTGCACTCTTTACCTACTCATCACACTCTCCGTGCCTCTCTTTCTCTAGTCCTCGCTCGCTTTCCATTTTTAAGGTAACACGATGGTG
>NC_057717.1:45484512-45487710 GCF_004010195.1 Chiloscyllium plagiosum | reverse complement strand
GCAGAATCGCCGAGCAGAAGCTGATAGCCAAGTTCTGTACACAGGAAGAAAGCCTCAACTCTGATCTTGGCTTCATGCCTCACTCCATGTAAAACTGTCATACTATTCTGTAAATTCTCCTTTACTGTCCCGCTTTAACACCATCACTTGATAACTTGTTATAATCTCTCTACCTAAGTTAGTTTGTGCAGATTTAAAGTACTTGTTACTTTGGTCAGACTTTCTGTATATGACTGTTATCCGTATCGTGCCAATCCAGGCAATTGGTTTGTCTCCAGCATCACCCTCTGCTTATTATTGGAATTAACTTCTCTGCCGAAATTAACCAGATGTTGGTACTTTGCTGTTGACACGTTATGCTCACCGTCTGATACTTTTACCATCCCAAGGGAGTATTTGTTCCGCCTGCGGATACTCCACTCACACCTTTAGCATGATATTTTGATCTCTCTTCATATAAATTGTGTGCCTGTGTTGTGCGCTTCTCCACCCTTCACCTGACGAAGGAGCAGCGCTCAGAAAGCTTGTGATTGCAAATAAATCTGAAAACCATAACCTGGTGTCGTATGATTCCTGAGGATGGCAAATCCAGCATCTCAAAGAACACTTTTTTTCAGCAAGTCTGAGTTTACAGTAATGGCTCACTGTGGGGATTAAACCGTGCATATCTGCGAGAGATCCTGGGTTGCAACCCTACACAAACGCCGTGTTTCTTTTTCTTTGTCTTCATTATTGCCAAATCGGCTGATCAGCTTTCCCGGAAAAAAAAAAAAACTGCTGTGGCCTCTTGAGGTCAGATTGAGATCCGGGAACAGTGGTGTCACTGCAGCGAGCATGGCACAACAGCGCACATGTTAAAAGCGAAAGTAACTGTTTCATGATGTTTAACCACACAGTCAGACGTTAAATGGATTCTCCATCTGCGTCAGTACACAGTGTCGGACGTCAACGGAAGTGGGGAAGTGAAGCGATTGGAGACAGCGCGGAGATATTGACATCAATGTTATTGTGTGTGAGGAACGTCAGCAATGGAGGAAGAGTGGAAAGTTGCGACAGTTGTCTTTGGAGAACAAAGGACTGATAACTCCTCTGAATGAATCTTTTCAATTCATGACGGGTGGAGACAGAGAAATAAGGTAGTGAAACGAAAGAGAGATATTCGTCAGTGATGTAAAGTCATTAAGAAAATAAACAAAAGTCAAATGAGAAAAAGCGTTTTCACACAGGAATCGTAGTCACAATTCTGTAAGCTTTTGAATATTCATGAACAAAGACAAGCCTGTTTTCAAAGGAAGTGTGCTAAATTGGGGATATGTGGGAGGCTTTTAAAGACAAGTTGATTGGAGTTTAGACAGGCATGTCCCTCTGAAAATGACGGATACAATTGTCAAAATTACAGAACCATGAAACATACATGTCATGGTTAGTCAAATTTAGAGTGGTGCTGGAAAGGCACAGCAGGTCAGGCAGCATCCGGGGAGAAGGAGGATGATTCCTGATGAAGGGCTCCTGCCCGTAACGTCAATTTTCTTGCATCTCGGATTCTGCCTGACCTGTTGTGCTTCTGCACCACCCCTCTAATATTGACTCTAATCTCTAGCATCTGCAGTCCTCACTTTCGCTGAGGTGTAATAGTGAGACAAGCTAAAAGGACGAAGGAAGCATGCATATGGTCCAAGCGACAGAAAGCAGACGAAGCTTTAGATGAATATTGTGAAAGTGAGACCAATTGAATCGAAGAATTCAGAGGGTGAATAGTGTTTATGAAATATCTTTAGCAAACACAGTTAAATAGTTCTCCAATGCCTTTTTTTTTAAATCGTACATAAGAAGCAAAGGGATTACAAGAGAAAGGGTTTCCCCACTCAAGGCAAAGGAGGAAAGTTATGATTGGAGTCAGAGAAAATTGGCAAGTATCTTACTGAGAATTTTGCATTGGCATCCTTCGAGCAGAGGGACAAGATGGTTGTTGAGGTTTGGTATAGATGTTTGATTACTCTGCGTAACGTCAGCAGAAGGAGAGAGGAAGTATTGGGTATTCTGAGAGGATTTAGTCCTAGGTTGGATGGGATCTATCCTGGGCTACTGAGGGCAGTGGGAGAGGAAATAGATAGGACCTTAACAAATACTTTTGCAGCATCCTTGAACAGCAGTGTGGTCCCGGAAGACCTGTAGAATTCCTGATGTCGTCCTCTTGTTTAAAAACTGTAGCAGGGATATACCAGGTAATCATTGACTGGTGAGTCTGACTTCAGTGGTAGGGAAGCTGCTGGAAAAAAATACTGAGGGATAGGATCTGTTCCCATCTGAAATAAAGCAGGATGATAAGCGTCAGGCAACATGATTTTGTCTAGGCAAGGTCATATATTACCAAATTAATACAATTGTTTGAAGAAGTGGCAAATTTGATTGATAAGGGAAGGGCTGCAGATGTCAAATACATGGACATGAGTAAGACATGCGATAAAGTTTGCCATGGTAGGCTAATGGAGATAGTGAAGTCGCATGATGTCCAGTTTGTACTAGTTACTTGGAAGAGACATAGCTGTGTAACAGGAGAAAGCGAGTAGTAGCAGAAGGGAGTTTCTCAAAATGAAGAACTATCACCAGTGGTGTTCCACAGGGATCGGTCCTGGGACCACCGTTGTTTCTGAAATGCATAAAAGATCTGGAGGAAGGTATAGGTGGTCTGATTAGCAAGTTTGCAGATGAAACTAATATTGGTGGAGTAGCAGAAAGTGTACAGAACTTTTAGAGAATGCAGCAGAGTATAAGTACATTGGACAGTTTGGCGGAGGATAGGCAGATGGAGTTCAATCCAGGCAAACGCGAGGCAATGCATTTTGGGATATCCATTTCAAGAGCGGGGAATGGAAAAGCTCTGTGGAAAATTGATGTGCAGGGAAATGTGGGTGTTGTGGTACATGTTGTATTTGTGTTCGCCGAGCTGGGAAATTGTGTTGCAGACGTTTCATACACTGTCTAGGTGACATCCTCAGTTTTTGGGAGACGACAGTGATCTTTGATCTTTCCTCCGGCATTAGTCGTGGTTTGAATCTGCCGCTTCTGGTTGTCAGTTCCAGCTGTCCGTTGCAGTGGTCGGTATATTGGCTCCACGTCAATGTGCTTATTGATTGAATCTGTGTATGAGTGCCATGCTTCTAGGAATTCCCTGGCTGTTCTCTGTTTGGCTTGTCC
>NC_057717.1:45473468-45484428 GCF_004010195.1 Chiloscyllium plagiosum | reverse complement strand
TCAGAGATTCCAAATGATCGATTTCCCAGAAACAAATGTAGAAACTGATTCAAGAATGTTTTAATGATATATGACTGGGCAAACAGGGAGTGAACGTAATTGGGGAAGAGCGTTTGTGGAAGGGTCTGACTGGGAGGGATGGTGGACGGCAGAGCAGTGCAGAGATGGGCAGGGCGGGGAAACCAAATTGGATTTGGAATGACTTAATGTGCAAAGATACTTCCTGAACAGATGATTAAAACTGAGTATGAAATCATTTATGGTTTTGAGAAATGCAGCTTACTATGCAAAGTGAAGTCCATTGTAAACTGCGAAGCAACAGATCAAGACTTGTTTTTTTTTAAAAAAGTAGAGGCAATTTAGACGTAAGTAAATTTCGTGAACACGTGCAGCTGAAGAGCATCGACGACAAAGGTCACATGGTTTGGAAACGTGCAGCAAATTATTCACTATGAAGCATTGTCAATGGAACCGAGATTTGTTTTAATTGGAAATGAAAGTTATACCCTAACAATTACGAAGCAAACCGTCTCTCGGAGATGCAATTCCATTCTCTTACCAGTGCCGTAACAAATTGACCATCTTTTACATGATTGTGAGTCCATTAAATACTTTTTGATCTCATCCAAGAAATCCACCAGGAAAACCCTGTCGGCTTGCGTTTCCAAACCTCGGTTTTTCTCAGCAGCAAGTGTCAAAAGGGGTAATGTCTGCACCGCCAGAGTGCACACCAGGGTTAGCACCACATTCACAGAAATCTGTATCGCCCACAACAGAAGCACTTGCCAAAGATCGAACTTAGATAAGGGAACATAGTGTGGGGTGGAACTTTGGAATTTGTTGCCCCAGAGACTGTGGAGCCTTAGTCGGTCCAACACTCTCTGCCTGTTTTGCATATTTCCAGCATCCACAGGGTTTTGTTCTTGTGTTCCGTGAAGGTGGTTAACAGGAGCAGGAAACGGGTTATAGAACATAGAACATAGAACAATACAGCACAGAACAGGCCCTTCGGCCCACGATGTTGTGCCGAACTTCTAACCTAGATTAAGTACCCATCCATGTACATATCCAAATGCCGCTTAAAGGTCGCCAATGAGTCCGACTCTACCACTCCCACGGGCAGCGCATTCCATGCCCCCAAGCGAGTTCTTACTCGCTCCGTGGTAGAAAGACTGTAAACTCCTAAATATTAACCCTTGAGATCAGACTGAACCGTGTGCAGCAGAGTGAGAAAGAGAGGGAAAGGGACAACTCTACATTGTGCACAACTTCTCGAAAAATAAATGAATGTTTCCATTCCAAGAATTGTCCAAGAGCGCGGTGGTGTTCTACCCCATTGCCGAAGTGGTAGTCCAATGTTATGAATTTCGCTGGAGTTACATTTTCGTTCTTTTTCCGAGTGGTTGGATGATCGGATTTACTATTCTAACTTACAACAGAGACATATGAAAGAGCGGAAGTTTGATCAAATTTAATCAGAAGAAATAATCATTGAATGGCAAATTAATTCTTTCGGCTCGTGGTGACGATTCGGCGCGTTCACCGCCACAGCCTGGCTTCGAATTTCCGTCAGGGAATCAGGAATTATTGATCCTGATAGTGACAACAGCAGAAACAGAGCAGCTCTGACAGGAATCCTTTCAATGTCTCGGATCAGTTAATCACAGCAACAACATCAGAGAAACTGCCCCGGCGTCCAAAAGGAAGGGATGGTCCCTCCACAGTCCCTGTACAGTCGGATTGTTCACCCTTCATTCCCCACCAATTCCTTTTCGTAAAATGTTTCGAAAGGTGCACAAAGCTGGCGACACGGTTTTGTTTTTGTCTCCTTTCCATTCCTCGGAGACTCAGTCATTGGGTGGGTGGGTTTGGGGAATGGAAAAGTACCTTTGAGCAGCGGATGCAAATATTTCAGTGTGCCCTCCGCTGACAGAGCTGTGACATGGCCTCTGATGCTCTCGGGGACATTCACTGATGTCAAACAGTGAAATGAATATCATTTCTGCAGAACAAGAATTCAACCTTCATCAATGGTTCAGGGCAATGGGAAAGGTTAATTTAGAAAATAAACAAGTTGTAAACTGCACTTCAGCCAGAGATTAACTCAGAAGCTCCAGCCTGACAGTCAGACGTGTTATCCAATGCACTACCCCATACGGAGCTGAGACAAGTGAATCAGGCTTGGTTGTAAGAGAAAACATTAAGTTGCTAATGATCCAAGTGCAGTAACAGAGTCAGTCACTTGTTCTGCCAATGTGTTTGCAAGAACTTTGTTGTGAGATGCCTAAGCATATCTATATTGGAATCTATTCCACACACCCCAACCAAGAACCAAATTGTCTCTCTTCCGTTGTGTCTGAAGAAGGGGCGAGCATAATTCCCGGTTCCCCCCTGTGACATACGGACGGGATTCAATCTCCCCAGTTCATTCCAGGATGTATCAACGAGAAAGACAGAGGGCGAGAAATGAGATGCTGAAACAATGAAGTGGAAAATGACGGCGTGAGGGAGACAAAGGGACATGTAACCAGGCGGAGAGAGAAAGTAGAGAATTGGAGAGAGGCAGACAGCACGGGGAGGAGAGAGACAGGACGCACACGATTTTTGACCTTCCTTTGTCAGTCATAATTTCTCACTTCCCTTCATCCTACACAGCAATGACCCGTCGGCTGCAAGCTTGCGCGTAATGGTAACGTGTTCAACGGCAACCCCAGAAGTTTCGTGACCAAATTGTGTCAGATTAATTGTGTCTGGCGCCAGTATATCGCTCTTGGCTTTTATCAGGACAGAGCTTGCTCTCTGGGCTGCAAACTGGTCAGCAGCTTTCAGGTACATGTGACGCTATTCTGTCAGTTTTCATTAGAATCGGTATTGCTCTGATGTGGCGGGTCCAAACACAAACTGTTCGTCATGGCGTTCAGTTGGTGACAGCGCGGTGATGCCAACATTATATCCGTATTGTTCCACTTTATCTGTAAAGACACAACTTTATGTTTCAATCCATCCCGAGTTTCCAGTTCCACCTGGTAAAGCAGCTGAGAGTGAGTTCGAAAAGAAATGTTTCTAATCAACAACAATTACTTTCGTGTCACGGATGGTATGATCTTTATTCAACAACAGGCAAGGAAACTGCAGTCCCACGGCCCCTCTTAATATTAATGGCGAGGGTGAATTTATAAACGGCATTGATAAAATCCATTGGCGGACATCAATTCAGTTCCAAAGTTGTTTGATGCTGTCTGCTTCATGTTTGTTCTCGGAATTACCGACAAAGTCTCCAGGGATTAAATATCATGCGGGTTTATTGCCAGAGCAACAGAACAAGACTCTAAATCAGAAATATGAAAATCACCCAATATTCGAATTCCATAAACAGGTGATCAAACTGAATAAAGGCCTTGTGAAAGCATTTGTCGTTGGGACACAGTGAAGGTCAGATAGGTTCTCTGTTCTGTCTCTGCACAAACTCTCTCAGCTTTAGTTTCAACATGTCTTCAGATGTCCCCGACCATCATTCAAGGCAAGAGACTGAAGAAGCCGGTTATGTCAGAGTTCGGGAAAAAAATCCCAGAAAACGCAGCAGACCCTGCCGCATTCGCAGAGAAGAAAAGCAGAGTTCAGATGTCGGCTTTAACATATTTTATCAGAGCTGGAAGTGCTGCTGACCTGCTGATCAATTCAGGACTATTCTATTTACCTTCCTTCAGCTTCAGAGAGGTGATGTGAAACAGCCTCATGGGCAGCCTGCAAGAGAGAATGTGTAATTTGTAGTTACATAGGCAAGTGCAGGTGACTCTCGGACAATTTCTGAGGGATTGACGAGATGACTGCAGAGAAGGCGCAGCATCCACTGCAGGATTGACATTGCCACCGTTCTGCGTGTTCTTCTGATGTCGCTATTGCTGCGAACAAATTTATCATTCCCACCAGAAGCGAACATCAAATCACGGAAGAACAGTAGGAGAATATTCAGCCCATCGCCTCTGTTTAGACATTCAATGGTATCACCGCTGATCTGTTAAACCTCAATCTACTTCCCTGCTTTTGCCTTATTACTCGAGATAAACTCGAGCCTGATCACAATATTACCGGAAAATATCAGAGTTTTAGATTACAGTATGACGTGTGATGTGTTCGCAAGCAATTGAATAACATATAATAAGATCAAAGCCGTTTTTGCAATTTAATTCAATGCAGTTTCAGCCTTATCGGAAAGGTCACAGTCTAAACGAGTACTCACATTTCTCTCTGTGCAGATGTGCCTTCATGAGTTGAATATTTGCAGCATTTTTCTTCATAATTGGAACGTTTCACTTGAACAGATCCTCCCTGAAACTACATGCATCTGTCTTGCAGAAAACGATTTTGCTTCAGATTAAAATAGCCAAGGATACTTTCCACGACCTTGATGTCCCAATGTTCGGGAGTCCTCCATTCCTGTTTTTCAGCAGCAGCAGCAACTCGAAGGGCAGGAGCTTGCACCGGGGGACTGCCGAGAGCAGTGAGTCACTGATTTATGTTTTTACATTTAAAATCAGAGAGCAGCAGTTTCTGGGAAAGGAGGGACTTCTTATTTTTATTTCCATCCTGCTGTATTAGTCAGTGTCTTCTCTACCCGAGACCTACGTTTGTAGGGCCTCCCACCCAACCACCTGCTCTCGCCTTCAAGATCAGGGACATATCAGGTAAGCGTCTCTTTTTTACTTTGTGACTAGGGGAGGAGCAGGGAGAGCAATGTGCCTCCTGCAGGATGATTGAGATCAGGAATGTCAATAGTGCCCCATCGAAGTACAACTGCAGGAAGTGCAAAGACTCTCGCTCCTCCAAGACCGTGTTTGGGAACTGGAGCGGTAGCTGGATGAACTTCGGATCATTCGGGAGGCTGAGGCTGTGATAGATAGGAGTTACAGGGAATTGTTACTCCTAGGCAAGAAGAAATTTCGGTGACTGCTCTAAAGGCGAAAAAAACATTCAGTGGAGGGATCATCAGTGGTCGTTCCACTGAAAAACATGCATACTGTTTTGGATACTGTTGACTTAGACGACTTACAATGAGCAAGCAGCGTGGCCCAGGTCTCTGGCACAGAGCTTGCCCCTGTTACACAGAAGGGAATGAGCGAAAGGAGGAGAGTGTTAGTCATTGGGGACTCAATAGTTAGAGGCTCAGATAGAAGGTTTGTAGGGAACGAACGAGACTGGAAGTTGTGGCCATTTCGGAGACATGGATAGCGCAAGTTGAGGAATTGACGTTGCAGATTCCAGGGTTTAGATCTTTCATTAAAGCAGGCAAGGCAGCAAAAGAGGGGGAGGAGTGGCCTTGTTATTCAAAGATAGTACAACGGTGGCTGAGAGGACTTTAATGAGGACTCGTCGACTGAGGTAGTGTGGGCTGAGCTTGCAGACAGGAGAGGAGAGGTCACACTTCTTGAAGATTTTATAGGGAGGTGGAACAGAACACTAGCAACATTTTCCTGGGTATGAGTGAAAGGAACAGGGTGGTCATTGCGGGGGACTTTAACTGCCCCAACATTCATTGGAAATATTATAGCTCTCATACGTCAGATAGATCACTTTTTGTCCAATGTGTACAAGAGGGTTTCCTGACACAGTATGTCGAATGGCTGGCAAGAAGGGAGGCCACACTGGATCTGGTACTTGGTAATGAACCAGGCCAGGTGTTTGATTTAGGTGTAGGGGATGCTCTTTGGACAGAGTGACCATAATTCAGTTCCGTTTAGTTTAGCAATGGAAAGGGATCGGTTCATGCCACAGGCCAAGATTATCGATGGGGCAGGCGCAATTAAAATGCGATTCGGCAAGAATTAAGTAGCAAAATGCAGGGGATGCAGACAATCGAAATGTGGAGCTAGTTTAACGAGCAAATATTGCGTGTCCTTGATAGGTATGTCCCTGTCAGGCAGGGAGGAAGTGATAAGGTCAGCGAACCGTGGTTTACTACAGAAATTGCATCTCTTGTTAAGAAGTAGAAAGGGACTTATGTGTTGATGAGGTCAGTTGGTACAGATGATGCGATTGACAGTTACAGATCAGCGAGGAAGGATTTAAAGAGAGAGTCAACAGAGCAAAGAGAGGACACGAGCAGTCTTTAGCAAATAGAATAAAGGACAACCATAAAGCTTTGTGTAGGTATGTGAGAAATTAAGGATGATTTGGGTAGTAATCGGGCCAGTGAAAGACAAAACTGGAAAGTTGAGAGTAGACCCTGCAGAGATCGGAGAGGTGCTAAATGAACATTTCTTATCGGTGTTCACTCAGGAAAATGAGAATATTGTGGAGGAGACGAATGAGGTACGAGTTATTAGACTAAAAAGGATTGAGGTTAGTGGCGCACAGGTATTATCAATTCTAGAAGGAGTGAAAGTAGACAAGTTCCCTGGACCAGTTGTGATTTATCCGAGAATTCTCTGGGAATGTAGGGAGGAGATAGCAAAACCTTTGGCTTTGATATTTGAGTCATCATTGTCTCCGGGTTTAGTACCTGAGGACTGGAGGATTGCAAATGCTGTGCCCTTGTTCAAGAAGGGTACCAGAGATGACCCAGGTAATTATAGACCAGAGAGCCTTCCTTCTGTTGTAGGAAATGTTTTGGAAAGGATTATAAGAGATAAGATTTATAATCATCTAGCATGCAACAATATGATTTCAGATACTCAACATGGTTTCGTCAAGGGCAGGTCGTGTCTCACAAACCTCATTGAGTTTTTTGAGAAGGAGACCAAATATGTAGATGACGGTAGCGCAGTTCACGTGGTATACTTGAATTTCAGTGAAGCCTTTGATAATGTTCCACATGGTAAGCTGATGGGGAAAATGCAGAGGCATGGAATTGAGTGTGATTGAGCAGTTTGGATTAGAAACTGGCTTTCTGGAAGAAGACAACGAGTGGTGGTTGATGGAAAATATTTAGTCTGGAGTTCAGTTACTAGTGGTGTTCCACAAGAATCAGTGTTGGGACCACTGCTGTTTTTCATTTGCATAAGTGACTGAGACACAGTCATAGGGTGATCGATTAGTAAATTTGCTGTTGACTAAAATCTGTGGAGTAGTGGGCAGTTTCGAAGAATGTTACAGGTTGCAAGGGGATTAGGATAAACTGCAGAATTGGGCTGAGAGGTGGCAAATGGAGTTCAATGCAGCTAAATGTGAGGTGATGCACTTTGGGAAGAAAAACAGAATGGCAGAGTACTTGCTCAATGGAAAGATTCTTGGAGATGTGGATATGCAGAGAGATCTTGGAGACCATATGAATAGATCCCTAAAAGTTGTACCCAGGTGGATAGTGCTGTTAAGAAGGCATACGGTCTGTTAGGTTTCATTGGTAGAGGGATTGAGTTCCAGAACTGCAATATCATGCTGCAATTATACAAAACGCTAGTGCGGGCACACTTGGAAAATTGTGTACAGTTCTAGTCGCCCCATTACAGAAAGGATGTGGAATCATTGGAAAAGGTGCAGAGGAGATTTACCAGGATGCTGCCTCTTCTGGAGGGAAGGTCTTATCAGGAAAGGCTGAGGGACTTGGACCTTTTCTCATTGGAAAGAAGAAAGCTAAGGTGGGATTTGTAGAACATAGAATATTTCAGCGCAGTACAGCGGCTCTCGATGTTGCGCGGACCTGTCATACCAATCTGAAGCCCATCTAACCTACAGTATTCCATGCTTCTCCAATGACGACTTAAGTGAACTTAAAGTTGGCGAATCTACTACCGTTGCAGGCAAAGCATTCCATACCCCTACTACTCTCTGAGTAAAGAAACTACGTCTAGCTTGTACGAGAGGACATAACTACAATTGAGGGCTGATAGATTTAAGACTGATGTCAGAGGCAAGTTCTTTACGCAGAGAGTGTTAAGAGCGTGGAATGGCCTACCTGCTGAGGTATTCAACTCAGCCATATGAGGGAGATTTAAACAAAACTTAGGTAAGTACATGGGTGATTTTGGGATAGTGTTGAGGTTTATGAGCTGAGAATAGTTCACAGGTCAGCACAACGTCGAGGGCCGAAGGGCTTTTTCTAGGTTCTATGTTCTATGTTCTATGTTCCCTGCTGCATGTCAAATGAAGCAGCTGCAGCTGATGTTGCAGCACACAGCTCGATGTCCCAGTGCTCCCTGCTGCTCTGTGGCAATAGAAGCTGCTCCGGGGAGGTTGGAGCTCGCAACCTGATGTCCAAATGATCCCTGCTTCATGTGAATCTAATCTGCTCCAGGTAATTTTGGAGATCTGAGCCTAATATCCCACTGCTCCATGTCAATTGAAGCTTGCTAAAGTTGAGGTTACAACCCCCACCTACGAATTTCATACACCTCGATACCGTCTGAGGACAACGATTGCATCATTGGCGCACAGAATCGTGCCACGCTCGTTTCCATGTTGCTGAATCTTAGTGGCTGCGCCACTCAGTTTCTGCGCCAGACCGGTAACAGACCACTGTGAGCATGAGATATTGTGTTACTGTGAAAAACTCGACACTTTTGTTTCAAATACAGAATCCAGTGAAAGCAGCGCTACCCCATCCAGCAGAAGGGAAGCTGCACGATCTAGAACGTGGAGACTGGATAGTGTGAAAGACTTTAGGAGGAAAATCTGGAAGGTGAATAGGTGGCTGGGGCCGTATCAAGTGGCCCTTAGTACGCTGAAAGCTGTTTAGATCGCTGAAACAGCCACGTGGTTTCACGGCAGACATTGCAAACGTGAAACTGTACCTGAGGAGACATCAGACGAGAGTTGAAACAAACACGTGCAAGTAGTGGAGCTCAGATAATCAGATTGGACTTATATACAAATGAATAGTAAAGTTGCGAGATGGCTTATAAAAATATTGGGATGCCCCAACTCAAACGGTCAGTAAGCGCCCTGGCAGGACTATTTGTAAGTGTAGGGGCGTCTGGGATATAGCCACTGATGGTAATCTTTACCGAGGGTGAGAAGGGGACCTCTGAATGCGACCCATGGCCGTTTAGTAACCAGGACGACTACAAATGGGACAATAAATATTTATGCACGGATCCTTGTGGTCCCAGTGACTGGTAGGGACACCTGACACGGAAAATAGATATTCTATTATCAAGGAACGAGATGCCAGGGCACGGTTAATAATAACCAAGACTCAAAAGAGTGATGAGTGAGCCTGGTCGTTTGGAATAGATAGACGCTGCTCTGGCATCCATAGATGGGTGAATATGCTGGTACAGTCGCCCCACCCCCGCCCCCGACCTGCAGGAAATCGTATCACCAGGGCACAGCAACCAAGAAACCATATCATGGACCTAACCCCAAGCAAGCCAGAGAGCATGAATGTCATGCCAGAATCTGGAGGGCATCAGCCGGGGCTCAGGAGCTCATCTAACACGGTAGTGGAATTGGCCGTCATGACATAAAAAGCATCAATGCAACGGCAGGAATTTGGGAGGCGTGAAGGGCCATCGCTAGATATGAATGGAGCAGAGCTTATGTTTTGGCCCTAATGCAGCACCGGAGATTAGAGGTTGGCTACTCTTGTTGGACATGTTTGCGCACAGTCCATCGGTGGACTGCCGAACCAATTACAGAGGGCCTAGCAAGAAATGCTAGCTGACTGCTTCCATGGGCGGTGACTACCCTGACCCTGATAGGGGGAGCAATTAGGTCAAATCTCTTGCCACGATCTGAACTCAAGGATAACTGCAGTCCCAATGCTGACACGCTGCAGACCACTGCCAACGCAAATGGTGCAATCATCAACATTACTTGTTCCTTTATCAATAATCAGCCCATGATGGTGGGTATAATATGGGCCTGTGGAAAGAGAGGGTATCACCACCTCCCCAGGGAATGAAGGGATTCTGCTACCCCGTGGGAGTGTTCAATGGCACCACAATGTTCGTTCCAAAGGCCAGTAACTGGCGAAGCCGAAGTAACATATCAAAGCATTGAATGGGTACACACTCGCAGACCCCTGGACCACACCAGGAACGAACATTGGGTGGTGTATTCTCTTAGGAGAAGGGACAATTTTGGCAATAAACAAGATTAATGGCCTTGCTTATGGTATATAACTGCTCGCAAACGAGACGGAGGAAAGTCTAACACTCATTAATGCTGAGTTAACGGCAGTATGGGAAGCAGTGACACGAAATCGATTAGTACCAGATATACTTACGCCGAGAGAGAGGCCATCTGCAACACGTTTGGTACCTCATGCTATTTTAATATTCCTGGTGAGTCCCAGAAAATCACAAGTGTAATAAATGCATCCCTTTGGAGAGGATGGGGTTATTGGATCCTACATGCTATACTAGTTGTAGACAATAGACAATGGACAATAGGTGCAGGAGTAGGCCATTCTGCCCTCCGAGCCTGCACCGCCATTCAATATGATCATGGCTGATTATTCCTAATCAGTACCCTCTTCCTGCCTTACCTCAATAACCCTTGATTCCACTATCTTTGAGAGCTCTATCCAACTCTTTCTTAAATAAATCCAGAGACTGGGCCTCCACTGCCCTCTGTGGCAGAGCATTCCACCCAGCCACCACTCTCTGGATGAAGACGTTTCTCCTCATCTCTGTCCTAAATGGTCTACCGCATATTTTTAAGCTGTGTCCTCTGGTTCGGCACTCACCCATCAGTGGAAACATGTTTCCTGTTGCCAGAGTGTCCAATCCTTTCATAATCTTATATTGTCGGATTGGTCATACTCACAGTGCTTTATATCGGACGCTGCTTGTGTACCTGCCTACAGCATTTGCTTATGTGTGCAGCGGGATACCAAATTGCAAAAAGATCAGAGGCCCCACGGCAGGAAGTTCCGTTTGCATGGATTATGCATACTGTAATATTGAAGTGTGTGACGTGCGAAAACAGGGCACACCAGAGCAAGTGACGATACCACCAGAATACTGTGTATCATGTAGATGGTGTCTGAGGAAAGATCTGTGCTCGCTCAGCAGTTTGATGT
>NC_057717.1:45469783-45472968 GCF_004010195.1 Chiloscyllium plagiosum | reverse complement strand
CTCTTAACTACTTCATTCCTGAGGGAGGACCTATGCCCGAAACGTCGATTGTCCTGCTCCTTGGATGCTGCCTGACATGCTGCGCTTTTCCAGCAACACATTTTTCAGCTCTGATCTCCAGCATCTGCAGTCCTCACTTTCTCCCACTCTTAACTACTAAAACAGCGATAAGAACGGCAGAGAAAGGCTGGACTCACTCCACCTGGATTAAAGGGCCAGTGGAATCTTCGGTTGAGAGAGAAGTCTGGACAACCGCATCGACAAAAGAACCACTTAAATTCAAGCTAAAAAGACTTCCAATAACCGATTACACAGTGGCGGCTCGAGCGCGGCATAGGTTCTGCAGTATTGCATGCTAAGTCTCTCGGTGCTTCAGTACCATTGTAGAATGAGGGGTATGCTTAAATGCACGATATTAGCTCTTCTCGTCCTAGGATTCTGGCAGGCCCTGGTGTGATCATCTTACTTAGTGATATCAGTTCCAGAAAGTACAAATCTGCAAGTTATAGAAAAAGATGCCTGCAGCCTAATGGATTGTGGGGATGCAAGAAAGCAGAGTAAATACAGTAACTGAGAGATGCATCAAAGATTCTAAGAAAACGTCCCGAAAGGGGGTGGGGTGCGGGGGAGGCATGGGGTAGGGTTGACTGGAAGAATGTGTCCCGGAGAGAGAAATGTAAGGAATATCTTTGGGATAAAGAATGTAAAGAATGGATGATGCAGGAAGACCTCAAAGGTGATCTCTTAATTAATCCACTCTTTAAAGTACACTGAGGCCCCTTCCGGCCAGCGCTTGATTGTCCAGTGTAACCCAATATATTTAACACCTCATGGGCTGAAGCAGTTTTAGGGGGAGAAACCTATCAGGTGCAATTAAACCAAATATTTGGAATAAAGATGAAAGCAGACGGGAAGGATGTCCTGCGATGTTGTTGTAAAATGCAGGTGAAAGACAAAACCCGAGTTGGAGAAAGGAATAGTAATGCCCCTTACACTGATACTAAGGTGATAAAAATTGTAGTGGTAAATGACTTAAAGCAGACCATTGAAGTAGAGAGGATATGAGGATACAAATACCGTGGTTGAATGGGTAAAATACACTGTGAAAAGTCTTAATAAAAGCAATTGTGTTGTATGTGCCTCTGGTAGACCAATGGCCCAAGTAGTCCCCTTTCCGCTTGGTTGGAAGCAAGTCAGAAGGGGCATGACATGCATGATTGCTCTGTATCAGGAAGACACTGCATGGAGTAATAAAGATTGTATGCCCCTTATATTAATGTTCCCTCCTTTAAAGAAGGAAGGTTTAAAGACGCTGCCCACTTTTCTGCCGTGGTCGGAAATCACACATCTTGTGTAAACAAGCGAAGAACAAATCGGTCCAGATATTTGGGGGAGCTGAAATCATGTACAAAAATTGAGTACGTGACGGAAAAGGGAGGGAACCACTCAGCATGAAGGATTCCCCGAGCGGATCCGTGGTGGTACTGCGGAGGGAAAACATTGAGACCCACCCTGCTTCCAGATTGGAGGGGCATGTGTGCGATTGTGCAATTGGCAACTCCGTTCACCCTGGCATTTGAAAAGAAAGAGATAAGGGTTGCTATGTAAGAGATCACGACTGGATACTTCGTTTGATGATCGGATATATCTATATGCTAAAGGAGTCCCAAGGGGTGTACCTGATGAGTTTAAGTCTCGGAACCAGATTACAGCATGTCTTGAATCGGCTCTCTTCTAGTGGGTAAAAGTCAACAAAAATGTGGACTGGATCAATTATAATTTCTCAAATAAACACAAAGCCGAACAACTTGTTACAACCAGCAGAATGGCCTGGGAGAATGGAATAGCCATAGATATAATCCTGGTAGAAAAAGTGGTGCGTCTGTGTGATGTTAGGAGGGAGCTGTTGTCGCTTTATTCCAAATAACACAGCCCCGGATGGGTCTATTACTCGGGTCCTGAAAGGCCTTACAACACTAGTGGAAGAACTAGCCGAAAACCCAGGAGTCAACAGATCACTCACCGGGTGGCGAGAATTGTGGTTTGGAAGGTGGAAGGGTGTGGTGATTTCAGGCCTTACCACTTTGATCGTAGTGGTGCGAGTACTAACCGCAATACGATGGTGAGGCATATCTTGTGCATGAGGGCTAAACCAAAGGATCATTGAAACAGCTTTGGCCTCACAAATGCCCCTAAGAGCAATCGGGGAGAGGGGTTCTACCTGCTGAACATAAAGGTGAATAAGTGAAAATTTCCAAAATAAATGAAATCTCGGGAAAGATGCGCGCCAATTTGGAGGCGACATATAAGGAAAATGCAGAAGATAACAAATGATAATTAAAGAATTTTGGGGAAATTATGGGATAATGGTAAAGCAGTGTTACTTCTGCAAACATAGATGCTTATGCAAGCTGATGAATTAACCTACACAATTGTATAATTGTTTCAGCCAAGAGCAGAGTTAGCGAAAACATGCATAAGGAAATATATAATTGCTTCTGCAAGGTAATAACATAACTTACACAATTGTATAATTGCTTCAGACAAGAGCTGAGTGAGCTAGAATGTACATACAAGAATGAAACTAGGTGAAGGAAATGCGTAATTGCTTTTGCTAGGTAACGAACTAACTTGCACAATTGCATAATTGTTTCAGCCAGTAGCTGAGTTAGCCAGAGCAGGCCTGCAAACAATGGAATATGTTACAGACAAATAGATAAGGAGGGAAGAGAACATCAAAGTTATGCCAGCTCGACATATTGCCCCCACGTAGGCACCAGAATGAGCCAAGTTAGCTGCAAATAAGGGATAAGGTAAATAGGAGTGAGAGTGAGAGTGGGAGAAGTAAACAAGGGCAGAACGCAGCTAGGAAGGGGCAGAACACAGTAAGGAATATTCATAGGTTAGACACGTAATATGCCAGGCCAGTGAGGTAAACGGGAAGTATCGAGAGAGACTCAGTTAAATGTATAAATTGTGGAGTAATTTATGGATCGGTGTGCCGATCTGTTAGACATCCGTCTTGCAAGAACGTTTGAATAAAATTCACTGCCTCAGAATTTGACTCGGACTGAAATTTATTGGTGTGTGAACTTTGTTTCTCACAGGATGTAGAGAATGGGCGAAGTGTATAACAAATGAAAGTGGGAGTTGGGGAGATGTGAGAGTAGTAACGAGAGAGGGTC